>NW_027590684.1:100000-130000 GCF_964213995.1 Mustelus asterias
CACACATACACTCAGTCTCTCACACACACACAGATACACTCACTCTCTCGCACACACACACTCTCACACACACAATCACTCACACACACACTCTCTCTCTCGCACACACTCTCTCTCACACACTCTCTCTCTCTCACACACACATTCTCTTTCTCACACACACACTCTTTCTCACACACACTCTCTCACACGCACACACTCTCTCTCGCACACACTCTCTCTCGCACACACTCTCTCACACACACACACACACACTTTCTCACACACTCTCTCTCTCTCGCACACACACTCTCTCTCACACACACAAACTCTCTCTCTCTCACACACACACACACACAATGATGGGCAAAATGTAGAGGAAGATTTGAGCTGTATCTAACCCCGTGCTGTACCTGTCCTGGGTCTGTTTGATGTGCACAATGTGGAGGCAGCTTTTCCATTAATCTCGCACCATGCTGTATCTGTCATTGGATTATTTGATGGGGACAGTGTAGAGGGAGCTTCACTCTGTATCTCACCCCGTGCTGTACCTGTCCTGGGAGTGTTTGATGGGGACAGTGTCGAGGGAGCTTCAGTCTGTATCTAAACCCGTGCTGTACATGTCCTGGGAGTGTTTGATGGGGGTTGTGTAGAGGGAGCTTTACTCTGTATCTAACCCCGTGCTGTCCCTGTCCTGGGAGTGTTTGATGGGGACAGTGTAGAGGGAGCTTTACTCTGTATCTAACCCCGTGCTGTACCTGTCCTGGGAGTGTTTGATGGGGACAGTGTAGAGGGAGCTTTACTCTGTATCTAACCCCGTGCTGTCCCTGTCCTGGGAGTGTTTGATGGGGACAGTGTAGAGGGAGATTTTCTCTGTATCTAACCCCGTGCTGTACCTGTCCTGGGAGTGTTTGATGGGGATAGTGTCGAGGGAGCTTCACTCTGCATCTAACCCTGTGCTGTACATGTCCTGGGAGTGTTTGATGAGGACAGTGAAGTGGGAGCTTTACTCTATATCTAACCACTAGCTGTACCTGTGCTGGGAGCGTTTGATGGGGACAGTGGAGACGGAGATTTATTCTGTATCTCACCCCGTGCTGTATCTGTTAGAACATAAGAACATAAGAAATAGGAGCAGGAGTAGGCCATCTAGCCCCTCGAGCCTGCCCCGCCATTCAATAAGATCATGGCTGATCTGACGTGGATCAGTACCACTTACCCGCCTGATCCCCATAACCCTTAATTCCCTTACCGATCAGGAATCCATCCATCCGCGCTTTAAACATATTCAGCGAGGTAGCCTCCACCACCTCAGTGGGCAGAGAATTCCAGAGATTCACCACCCTCTGGGAGAAGAGGTTCCTCCTCAACTCTGTCTTAAACCGACCCCCCTTTATTTTGAGGCTGTGTCCTCTAGTTTTAACTTCCTTACTAAGTGGAAAGAATCTCTCCGCCTCCACCCTATCCAGCCCCCGCATTATCTTATAATATCTGTTCCGGGAGTGTTTGATGGGGACAGTGTAGAGGGAGATTTACACTGTATCTAACCCCATGCTGTAGCTGTCCTGGGAGTGTTTGATGGGGACAGTGTCAAGGGAGCTTTACTCTATATCGAACCACTTGCTGTACCTGTCCTGGGAGTGTTTCATGGGAACAGTGAAGAGGGAGCTTTACTCTGTATCTAACCCCGTGCTGTACCTGTCCTTGGTTTGTCTGATGGGGATATTGTAGAGGGAGCTTTACTCCATATCTAACCCCCTGCTGTATCTGTTCTTGGAGTGTTTGATGGGGATAGTGCAGAGGGAGCTTTACTTTGTATCTAACCCATGCTGTGCCTGTCCTGGGAGTGTTTGATGGGGACAGTATCGAGGGAACTTTACTCTGTATCTAACCCCGTGCTGTACCTGTCTTGGGAGTCTTTGATGGGGACAGTGTCGAGGGAGCTTTACTCTGTATCTAAACCCGTGCTGTACCTGTCCTGGGAGTGTTTGATGGGGACAGTGTAGAGAGAGCTTTACTCTGTATCTAAACCCGTGCTGTACCTGTCCTGGGAGTGTTTGATGGGGACAGTGTCGAGCGAGCTTCACTCTGTATCTAAACCCGTGCTGTCCCTGTCCTGGGAGTGTTTGATGAGGACAGTGTAGAGGGAGCTTTACTCTGTATCTAACCCTGTGCTGTACCTGTCCTGGGAGTGTTTGATGGGGACAGTGTAGAGGGAGCTTTACTCTGTATCTAACCCCGTGTTGTACCTGTCCTGGGAGTGTTTGATGGGGACAGTCTCGAGGGAGCTTTACTCTGTATCTTACCCCGTGCTGTACCTGTCCTGGGAGTGTTTGATGGGGACAGTGTCGAGCGAGCTTCACTCTGTATCTAAACCCGTGCTGTCCCTGTCCTGGGAGTGTTTGATGGGGACAGTGTAGAGGGAGCTTTACTCTGTATCTAACCCCGTGCTGTACCTGTCCTGGGAGTGTTTGATGGGGACAGTGTAGAGGGAGCTTTACTCTGTATCTAACCCCGTGCTGTACCTGTCCTGGGAGTGTTTGATGGGGGACAGTGGAGAGGGAGCTTTACTCTGTATCTAACCCCGTGCTGTACCTGTCCTGGGAGTGCTTGATGGGGGACAGTGTAGAGGGAGCTTTACTCTGTATCTAACCCCGTGCTGTACCTGTCCTGGGAGTGTTTGATGGGGACAGTGTAGAGGGAGCTTTATTCTGTATCTAACCCTGTGCTGTACCTGTCCTGGGAGTGTTTGATGGGGACAGTCTCGAGGGAGCTTTACTCTGTATCTAAACCCGTGCTGTACCTGTCCTGGGCGAGTTTGTTGGGGACAGTGCAGAGGGAGCTTTACTCTGTATCTAACCCCGTGCTGTATCTGTCCTTGGTTTGTTTGATGGGGACAGTGTAGAGGGAGCTTTACTCTATATCTAACCCCGTGCTGTATCTGTTCTGGGACGGTTTGATGGGGACAGTGTACAGTGAGCTTTAATCTGTATCTAACCCCGTGCTGTAACTGTCCTGGGAGTGTTTGATGGGGACAGTGTAGTGGGAGCTTTACGCTGTATCTAACCCCGTGCTGTATCTGTCCTGGGTGTGTTGGATGGGGACAGTGGAGAGAGAGCTTTACTCTGTATCTAACCCCGTGCTGTATCTGTCCTTGGTTGGTCTGATGGGGATATTGTAGAGGGAGCTTTACTTTGTATCTAACCCATGCTGTGCCTGTCCTGGGAGTGTTTGATGGGGCAGTATCGAGGGAACTTTACTCTGTATCTAACCCCGTGCTGTACCTGTCCTTGGTTTGTCTGATGGGGATATTGTCGAGGGAGCTTTACTCCATATCTAACCCCCTGCTGTATCTGTTCTTGGAGTGTTTGATGGGGATAGTGCAGAGGGAGCTTTACTCTGTATCTAACCCATGCTGTCCCTGTCCTGGGAGTGTTTGATGGGAACAGTGTAGAGAGAGCTTTACTCTGTATCTAAACCCGTGCTGTACCTGTCCTGGGAGTGTTTGATGGGGACAGTGTCGAGCGAGCTTCACTCTGTATCTAAACCCGTGCTGTCCCTGTCCTGGGAGTGTTTGATGAGGACAGTGTAGAGGGAGCTTTACTCTGTATCTAACCCTGTGCTGTACCTGTCCTGGGAGTGTTTGATGGGGACAGTGTAGAGGGAGCTTTACTCTGTATCTCACCCCGTGTTGTACCTGTCCTGGGAGTGTTTGATGGGGACAGTCTCGAGGGAGCTTTACTCTGTATCTTACCCCGTGCTGTACCTGTCCTGGGAGTGTTTGATGGGGACAGTATCGAGCGAGCTTCACTCTGTATCTAATCCCGTGCTGTCCCTGTCCTGGGAGTGTTTGATGGGGACAGTGGAGAGGGAGCTTTACTCTGTATCTAACCCCGTGCTGTACCTGTCCTGGGAGTGTTTGATGGGGACAGTGTAGAGGGAGCTTTACTCTGTATCTAACCCCGTGCTGTTTCTGTCCTGGGAGTGTTTGATGGGGACAGTGTAGAGGGAGCTTTACTCTGTATCTAACCCCGTGCTGTACCTGTCCTGGGAGTGTTTGATGGGGGACAGTGTAGAGGGAGCTTTACTCTGTATCTAACCCCGTGCTGTACCTGTCCTGGGAGTGTTTGATGGGGACAGTGTAGAGGGAGCTTTACTCTGTATCTAACCCCGTGCTGTACCTGTCCTGGGAGTGTTTGATGGGGGACAGTGTAGAGGGAGCTTTACTCTGTATCTAACCCTGTGCTGTACCTGTCCTGGGAGTGTTTGATGGGGACAGTCTCGAGGGAGCTTTACTCTGTATCTAAACCCGTGCTGTACCTGTCCTGGGCGAGTTTGTTGGGGAAAGTGCAGAGGGAACTTTACTCTGTATCTAACCCCGTGCTGTATCTGTTCTGGGACGGTTTGATGGGGACAGTGTACAGTGAGCTTTAATCTGTATCAAACCCCGTGCTGTAACTGTCCTGGGAGTGTTTGATGGGGACAGTGTAGTGGGAGCTTTCCGCTGTATCTAACCCCGTGCTGTATCTGTCCTGGGTGTGTTGGATGGGGACAGTGGAGAGAGAGCTTTACTCTGTATCGAACTCTGTGCTGTACCTGTACCTTTCCTGGGTGTGTTTGATGGGAACAGTGTCAAGGGAGCTTTACTTTGCATCTATTCCCGTGATTCAGTTACTGATAGACTGCCGAGGAAGATCAGGTCACACACACGCTCTCCTTACACACTCTCAGACACACACACACACACATACACACACGCTCTCTCTGCCTCTCACACACACACATACACTATCTCTTACGCACTCTCTCACTCACACACATGCTCTTTCTCTCTGTCACACACACTTTCTCTCTCTCACACACTTTCTCTCTCACACACACTTTCTCTCTCACACATTCTCTCACACACACTTTCACGCTCACACACTCTCACCCATGCATTCTCTCTCACTGACACACTCTCACACACATGCACTCAGTCTCTCACACACACACACAGATACACTCTCTCTCACACACACATACACTCACTCTCTCACACACATACACTCTCTCTCTCACACACATACACTCTCTCTCACGCACACACTCTCTCTCACGCACTCTCTCTCTCTCTCACACACACACTCTCTCTCTCACGCACACACTCTCTCTCACACACACACACTCTCTCTCACGCACACGGTCTCTCTCTCGCACACGCTCTCTCTTTCGCACACGCTCTCTCTCTCGCACACGCTCTCTCTCTCGCACACGCTCTCTCTCTCTCGCACACGCTCTCTCTCTCTCGCACACACTCTCTCTCGCACACGCTCTCTCTCTCTCGCACACACACTCTCTCTCGCACACACTCTCTCTCTCACACACTCTCTCTCTCGCACACACTCTCTCTCTCTCACACACTCTCTCTCACGCACACGCTCTCTCTCTCGCACACGCTCTCTCTCTCGTACACACTCTCTCTCTCACACACACTCTCTCTCTCACACACACACTCTCTCTCGCACTCTCTCTCTCGCACACACTCTCTCTCTCGCACTCTCTCGAACACACTCTCTCTCGTACACACTCTCTCTCTCGCACACTCTCTCTCACACACACACACACTTTCTCTCTCACACACATTCTCTCACACACACTTTCACGCTCACACACTCTCACCCATGCACTCTCTCTCACTGTCACACTCTCACACACATGCACTCAGTCTCTCACACACACATACACTCACTCTCTCACACACATTCACTCTCTCTCACACACATACACTCTCTCTCAAGCATATACTCCCTCTCACACACACACTCTCTCACACACACTCTCTCTCTCACACACACACTGTCTCTCGCACACACTCTCTCTCTCACACATACACTCTCTCAAACATACACTCTCTCACACGCACACACTCTCTCTCACGCACACACTCTCTCTCACGCACACTCTCTCTCTCACGCACACTCTCTCTCTCACGCACACACTCTCTCACACACACGCTCTCTTGCACACACTCTCTCTCGCACACACACTCCCTCTCGCACACACTCTCTCTCTCGCACACACTCCCTCTCTCGCACACACTCTCTCTCTCGCACACACTCTCTCTCTCGCACACACTCTCTCTCTCGCACACACTCTCTCTCGCACACACTCTCTCTCGCACACTCTCTCTCTCACACTCTCTCTCTCACACACACACACTTTCTCACACACTCTCTCGCACACTATCTCTCTCACACACACACACTCTCTCTCTCTCAACACACATTCTCTTATACACACACACACACACACACAGTGATGGGGCAAAATGTAGAGGAAGATTTGAGCTGTATCGAACCCCGTGCTGTACCTGTCCTGGGTCTGTTTGATGTGCACAATGTGGAGGCAGCTTTTCCTTTAATCTAGCACCATGCTGTATCTGTCATTGGTTTATTTGATAGTGACAGTGTATAGGGAGCTTCACTCTGTATCTAACCCCGTGCTGTACCTGTCCTGGGTGTGTTTGATGGGGACAGTGTCGAGGGAGCTTCACTCTGTATCAAAACCCGTGCTGTACCTGTCCTGGGAGTGTTTGATGGGGGACAGTATAGAGGGAGCTTTACTCTGTCTCTAACCCCGTGCTGTACCTGTCCTCGGAGTGTTTGATGGGGACAGTGTAGAGGGAGCTTCACTCTGTATCTAAACAGGTGCTGTACCTGTCCTGGGTGTGTTTGATGGGGGACAGTGTAGAGGGAGCTTTACTCTGTATCTAACCCCGTGCTGTATCTCTCCTGGAAGTGTTTTATGGGGACAGTGTAGAGCGAGCTTTGCTCTGTATCTTACCCTGTGCTGTCCCTGTCCTGCGAGTGTTTGATGGGGGACAGTATAGAGGGACCTTTACTCTGTACTGAACCCCGTGCTGTATTTGTCCTGGGAGTGTTTAATGGGGACAGTGTCGAGGGAGCTATACTCTGTACCTAACCCTGTGCTGTACCTGTCCTGGGAGTGTTTGATGGGGACAGGACTTGGGGGACATTGGATTTTAGACAATGTTTAGGGTTTTCGACTTTTCGGAGTGAAATTCAGGAACACTTTGCCACACCAGGTGTGATATTAGTTTGGAACGACCTTCTATAATTCACAGTTGATGCTCAGTCACTTATTAATGTTCAAACCTGAAGTTGATAGATGGTATTTTACACACAGGAGAAGCAATTTAAAATCAATGGGCCAATGTTAAAATACTTGCAGGAACAGAGAGACCTGGGGTTTCAGTTCATTTTTACATCTTAAAGATTCAACCTGGGGCTCAGAATCTGTCAGTTGAATCTACTTTTCCTGTCCCGAAAACGTGTCAACAATTGTGTTGGGGAATGTGACAAAAGGTGACATTCCTGCATCCTGCACAGTGGGGTTGGGAGGTTGTTTGAAAGGAGATTCAGAAAGTGTCAATTAGATTGTATCTCTTTGCAGAAGTTGAGTATTTCACAGGAGATGCCTTGAGATAAAGGAAAGTTTTACCAATGTCTGCGTAACTTTCAAAGTCTCCAGACGCATGAAGGGGGCAGAGATTTTGTAATATTCAGAGCAGGAGATGCCAGACAATCACAGAATTGAAGATGTGAGGCCATCTCTTGTTTCTGAATGTCAATCTGTAGCTTTTCAACTTTAGTCCTGGGCTAATCATTCCAAGTTTGCAATCCCACACTTTGCTGTTGTTAATTTTGAGTTGTAAATTTTCTGAAATTGATTCTGTAATAAAAATCCCTGCAGGATGCAATGATTCCCATTCTGTCTGCTGCTGCAAAGCCCCAGTTTGTGTCTCAGTTTCACTATTTATCAACCACTTAAGATCCAAGAGCCAGAGAATTCCTACACTGCAGAATGAGGCCATTCAGCCCAACAAGCCTGCCCCGACAATAATCCCACCCAGGCCCGAATCCCCCTGACACTAAGAGGCAATTTAGCAAACGTGCAAACTCCACACAGACAGTCACTCGAGGCGGGGAATCGAACCCAGATCCCTGGCGCTGTGAGTCAGCAGTGCTAACCACTGTGCCACCGTGTCGCCCGGTGATGAGACAGAACGTTTGCCAAAGTGCACAGAAATAGGCAGCATTGTCAGCATTTTAGCTGGAAGCTTCAAATGACAAAGGGATCTTAATAGTAGAGTCACAGAATCCCTGCAGTGCAGAAGGAGACCATTCAGCCCATCGAGTCTGTACTGACTCTCTGACACAGTATCTTACCAAGGCCCTTGACCCAGCCCTATCCCCGTAACCCCACACATTTACCTTAATCCACCGAACCAACACAGCTTTGGACAGGAAACGGCAATTTACTGTGTCCCATCCACAAATTTGGAAAATACTGGGATGGATTGAGAAATGGTTTCCGGGCAGAAAACAGAGCTCAGATACAAATGGGCCCTTTGGCCCAACTTTTCCCTGCCACCCAGTTTTTACCATTAAGCTCGTATCAAATGCCTTGCGTTTGGCCCAAATCCCTCCATACCAATCTTACCAGAATAACTGTCTAAATGCTTTTTAAAATATAAAATTGTGTCCGCTTCTACTACGACCTCTGGCAGCTTGTTCCAATCCCTCACCACCCTATGTGTGAAAAGAATTGCCCTCTGGACCCTCTCTCCTCTCACCTTAAACCTATGTCTTCTAGTTTTAGACTCCCCTCCCTTTTGGAAAAGATGTTGACGAGCTTATCAAAGAACAAAGAGAATTACAGCACAGGAACAGGCCCTTCGGCCCTCCAAGCCTGCACCAACCATGCTGCCCGACTGAACTAAAACCCCCTACCCTTCCGGGGACCATATCCCTCTATTCCCATCCTATTCATGTATTTGTCCAGACGTTCCGTAAAACTCACTATCGTATCTGCTTCCACTACCTCCCCCGGCAGCGAGTTCCAGGCACCCACCACCCTCTGTGTAAAAAAACTTGCCTTGTACATCTCCTTTAAACCTTGCCCCTCACACCTTAAACCTATGCCCCCTAGATTTTGAATCATCCACCCTGGTAAAAAGCTTCTGACTATCCACTCTGTCCATGCCCCTCCTATTCTTGTAGAATTCTATCAGGTCATCCCTCAACCTCCGTCGTTCCAGTGAGAACAAACAAAGTTTCTCCAATCTCTCCTCAGAGCTAATGCCCTCCATACCAGGAAACATCCTGGTAAATCTTTTCTGAATCCTCTCCAAATTCTCCACATCTTTCTGGTAGTGTGTCGATCAGAATTGAACACTATATTCCAAGTGCGGCCTAACTAAGGTTCTATAAAGCTGCTGTATCCATGCCCTCATTATTTTAGAGACCTCTATAAGAAGACCACTTAGCCAACTCAAGGGAAAAAAAGTCCCAGAGTATCCAGCCTCTCATTATATCTCAAACCATCAGGACCCCATAGCATCCCAGTCATTCTTTTCTGCACACTTTCTAGCTTAATAATCTCCTTTCTATAAGGGTGACCAGAACAATACACAGCATTCCAAGTGTGGTCTTACCAATGTCTTGTACAACTTCAACAAGACGTCCCAACTCCTGTATTCCATGTTCTGACCAATGAAACCAAGCATGTGGAATGCCTTCTTCACCACTCTATCCACCTGTGACTCCACTTTCAAGGAGCTATCAATCTGTACCCCGAGATCCCTTTGTCCTGTAACTCTCACCAACACCCTATCATTAACTGAGTAAGTCCTGTGTTGGTTCGATCCACCAAAATGTATCACCTTGCATTTATCTAAATTAAACTCCATCTGCCATTCAACAGCCCACTGGCCCAATTGATCAAGATCCCATTGCAACCCTAGATAACCTTCTTCACTGTCCACTATGCCACAAATCTTGGTGTCAACTGCAAACTTACAAACCATGCCTCCTAAATTCTCATCCAAATCATTAATATAAATGACAAATAACAGTGGACCCAGCACCGATCCCTGAGGCACCCCGTTGGTCACAGGCCTCCAGTTTGACAAAAAAACAATCCTCTCCAACCACCCTCTGTCTTCTGTCATCAAGCCTATTTTGTATCCATTTGGCTACCTCACCCTGGATCCCGTGAGATTTAACCAAATCCTGTCTGCTTTTGTTTTTAAATGTTTACATTTTTAAACACAGAAACATCTTGCCCTTGTTGGGAATATCAGTGCGGTTTGAGAAAAGCAAACACTGATCGAACACTCAACACTCCCCAACACAGGACTGAGCAGAGAGTGTGAAATGTGACTGGTGTGAGTGTGGATTGTCTTTTAAAAGTGGGTAAGAAACACTCCTCCATTTTCAAATCTTTACCTTGCTTATGTAGCGTCTTGGACTCCCCTGACACTCACTATCCATCTGAATTAATCTCTATTCCTCACTGTCTAACTGTTACTCTCTGCATTGCTCCCTCTCCCTATCTCTCTGTTACTCTGCATCGCTCCATCTCTCTCTCTTCCTCTCTCTCTCTCTATCCCTCTCATCCACCATGTTGTTTATCATTAAGGGGTCTAATCACGGAGAATTCAAACACTTTTTCTGTTTCTGTCTTGGCAGAATTAGCAACATGAGTGGATATTTCAAGACTGGATTCACACAATACAGACAGAACGCTGGTGAGCTCAGTACACGTGGTACCTGAATGTTACAATAAGATAGAATCTGTATTCAGACAACTGTCACCCCACAGGGTCCAAACTTCACCGTGTTAATTTGATTTGATTTGATTGATTTGTATTGGGATGCAGTGAGAAGTATTGTTTCTTGTGCGCTATCCAGACAAAACATTCTGTACATAGAGTGCACAGGGGAGAAGGAGAGGAAAGGGTGCAGAATATAGTGTTGCAGTTACCGATAGGGTGTAGAGAAAGATCAGCTCACACACACACACTCTCTCTTACACACTCTTAGACACACACATAATCTCACGCGCACACACGCTCTCTCTCTCTCACACACACACACTCTCTCACACTCTCAGACACACACATACTATCTCACACACACACACACACACACTCTCACACACACACGCTCTCTCTCTCTCGCACACACACTCTCTCACACTCTCAGACACACACATACTATCTCACACACACACACACACTCTCACACATACACGCTCTCTCTCTCTCGCACACACTCTCTCACACTCTCAGACACACACATACTATCTCACACACACACTCTCTCACACACACACGCTCTCTCTCTCACACACACACTCTCTCTCTCTCTCACACACACACACTCTCTCACACTCTCAGACACACATACACTCTCTCTCACACACACACTCACTCTCTCAGATGCACTCTGTCTCCATCACACATTGTCTCTCTTTCTCACACTCTCCCTCTCACACACACACACAAACTCATATTCTCTCTCTCACACACACACATTCTCTCTCACACACACAATGTGGAGGGAGATTTACGCTGTATCTCACCCGATGCTGTACCTGTCCTGGGTGTGTTTGATGTGTAGGCAGCTTTTCCCTGCATCTATCCCCATGCTGTATCTGTCATTGGAATATTTGATTGTCATGATGTGGAGATTTGATAGTTATTTGATAGTGACAGTGTAGAGGGAGCTTTATCTGTATCTAACCCCGTGCTGTACCTGTCCTGGAAGTGTTTCATGGGGACAGTGACGAGGGAGCTTTACTCTGTATCTAACCCCGTGCTGTACCTGTCCTGGGTGTGTTTGATGGGAACAGTGCAGAGGGAGCTTTACTCTGTATCTAACCCCGTGCTGGACCTGTCCTGGGTGTGTTTGATGGGAACAGTGCAGAGGGAGCTTTACTCTGTATCTAACCCCGTGCTGTACCTGTCCTGGGAGTGTTGGATGGGGACAGTGTAGAGAGAGCTTTACTCTGTATCGAACTCTGTGCTGTACCTGTACCTTTCCTGGGAGTGTTTGATGGGAACAGTGTCGAGGGAGCTTTACTTTGCATCTAATCCCGTGATTCAGTTACTGATAGACTGTAGAGGAAGATCAGGTCACACACACACTCTCCTTACACACTCTCAGACACACACACACACACACACACTCAAACACACACACATGCTCTCTCTGTCTCTCACACACACATACACTATCTCTTACGCACTCTCTCACTCACACACATGCTCTTTCTCTCTGTCACACACACTCTTTCTCTCTCTCTCACACACTTTCTCTCTCACACACATTCTCTCACACACACTTTCACCCATGCATTCTCTCTCACTGACACACTCTCACACACATGCACTCAGTCTCTCACACACAGATACACTCACTCTCTCACACACACACACACACTCTCTCTCACACACACACACACTCTTTCTCACACACACACTCTTTCTCACACACACACTCTCACACGCACGCACACTCTCTCGCACACACTCTCACACACACTCTCTCTCACACACACACACTTTCTCACACACTCTCTCTCTCTCGCACACACACACTCTCTCTCACACACACACACTCTCTCTCTCACACACACATTCTCTCTCTCACACACACTCTCTCTCTCTCGCACACACACTCTCTCTCACACGCACACACTTTCTCACACACTCTCTCTCTCTCGCACACACACACTCTCTCTCACACACACACACTCTCTCTCTCACACACACATTCTCTCTCTCACACACACTCTCTCTCTCTCGCACACACACTCTCTCTCACACGCACACACTTTCTCACACACTCTCTCTCTCTCGCACACACACACTCTCTCTCACACACACACACTCTCTCTCTCACACACACATTCTCTCTCTCACACACACTCTCTCTCTCTCGCACACACACTCTCTCTCACACACACTTTCTCACACACTCTCTCTCTCTCGCACACACACTCTCTCACACACACACACTCTCTCTCTCACACACACATTCTCTCTCTCACACACACTCTCTCTCTCACACACACACACTCTCTCTCACACACACACACACACACACACAATGATGGGCAAAATGTAGAGAAAGATTTGAGCTGTCTCTAACCCCGTGCTGTACCTGTCCTGGGTCTCTTTGATGTGCACAATGTGGAGGCAGCTTTTCCATTAATCTAGCACCATGCTGTATCTGTCATTGGATTATTTGATGAGGACAGTGTATAGGGAGCTTCACTCTGTATCTCACCCCGTGCTGTACCTGTCCTGGGAGTGTTTGATGGGGACAGTGTCGAGGGAGCTTCACTCTGTATCTAACCCTGTGCTGTATATGTCCTGGGAGTGTTTGATGAGGACAGTGAAGTGGGAGCTTTACTCTATATCTAACCACTTGCTGTATCTGTCCTGGGAGTGTTTGATGGGGACAGTGTAGACGGAGATTTACTCTGTATCTCACCCCGTGCTGTATCTGTTCCGGGAGTGTTTGATGGGGACAGTGTAGAGGGAGATTTACACTGTATCTAACCCCATGCTGTCCCTGTCCTGTGAGTGTTTGATGCAGACAGTGTCGAGGGACCTTTACTCTGTATTGAACCCCGTGCTGTATTTGTCCTGGGAGTGTTTAATGGGGACAGTGTCGAGGGAGCTATACTCTGTACCTAACCCTGTGCTGTACCTGTCCTGGGAGTGTTTGATGGGAACAGGACTTGAGGGACATTGGATTTTAGACAATGTTTAGGGTTTTAGACTTTTCGGAGTGAAATTCAGGAACACTTTGCCACACCAGGTGTGATATTAGTTTGGAACTACCTTCTATAATTTACAGTTGATGCTCAGTCACTTATTAATGTTCAAACCTGAAGTTGATAGATAATATTTTACACACAGGAGAAGCAATTTAAAATCAATGGGTCAATGTTAAAATAGTTGCAGGAACAGAGAGACCTGGGGTTTCAGTTCATTTTTACATCTTAAAGATTCAACCTGGGGCTCAGAATCTGTCAGTTGAATCTACTTTTCCTGTCCCGAAAACGTGTCAACAATTGTGTTGGGGAATGTGACAAAAGGTGACATTCCTGCATCCTGCACAGTGGGGTTGGGAGGTTGTTTGAAAGGAGATTCAGAAAGTGTCAATTAGATTGTGTCTCTTTGCAGAAGTTGAGTATTTCACAGGAGACGCCTTGAGATAAAGGAAAGTTTTACCAATGTCTGCGTAACTTTCAAAGTCTCCAGACGCATGAAGGGGGCAGAGATTTTGTAATATTCAGAGCAGGAGATGGGGGACAATCACAGAATTGAAGATGTGAGGCCATCTCTTGTTTCTGAATGTCAATCTGTAGCTTTTAAACTTTAGTCCGAGGCTAATCATTCCAAGTTTGCAATCCCACACTTTGCTGTTGTTAATTTTGAGTTGTAAATTTTCTGAAATTGATTCTGTAATAAAAATCCCTGCAGGATGCAATGATTCCCATTCTGTCTGCTGCTGCAAAGCCCCAGTTTGTGTCTCAGTTTCACTCTTTATCAACCACTTAAGATCCAAGAGCCAGAGAATTCCTACACTGCAGAATGAGGCCATTCAGCCCAACAAGCCTGCCCCGACAATAATCCCACCCAGGCCCGAATCCCCCTGACACTAAGGGGCAATTTAGCAAACGTGCAAACTCCACACAGACAGTCACTCGAGGCGGGGAATCGAACCCAGATCCCTGGCGCTGTGAGTCAGCAGTGCTAACCACTGTGCCACCGTGTCGCCCGGTGATGAGACAGAACGTTTGCCAAAGTGCACAGAAATAGGCAGCATTGTCAGCATTTTAGCTGGAAGCTTCAAATGACAAAGGGATCTTAATAGTAGAGTCACAGAATCCCTGCAGTGCAGAAGGAGACCATTCAGCCCATCGAGTCTGTACTGACTCTCTGACACAGTATCTTACCAAGGCCCTTGACCCAGCCCTATCCCCGTAACCCCACACATTTACCTTAATCCACCGAACCAACACAGCTTTGGACAGGAATCGGCAATTTACTGTGTCCCATCCACAAATTTGGAAAATACTGGGATGGATTGAGAAATGGTTTCCGGGCAGAAAACAGAGCTCAGATACAAATGGGCCCTTTGGCCCAACTTTTCCCTGCCACCCAGTTTTTACCATTAAGCTCGTATCAAATGCCTTGCGTTTGGCCCAAATCCCTCCATACCAATCTTACCAGAATAACTGTCTAAATGCTTTTTAAAATATAAAATTGTGTCCGCTTCTACTACGACCTCTGGCAGCTTGTTCCAATCCCTCACCACCCTATGTGTGAAAAGAATTGCCCTCTGGACCCTCTCCCCTCTCACCTTAAACCTATGTCTTCTAGTTTTAGACTCCCCTCCCTTTTGGAAAAGATGTTGACGAGCTTATCAAAGAACAAAGAGAATTACAGCACAGGAACAGGCCCTTCGGCCCTCCAAGCCTGCACCAACCATGCTGCCCGACTGAACTAAAACCCCCTACCCTTCCGGGGACCATATCCCTCTATTCCCATCCTATTCATGTATTTGTCCAGACGTTCCGTAAAACTCACTATCGTATCTGCTTCCACTACCTCCCCCGGCAGCGAGTTCCAGGCACCCACCACCCTCTGTGTAAAAAAACTTGCCTTGTACATCTCCTTTAAACCTTGCCCCTCACACCTTAAACCTATGCCCCCTAGATTTTGAATCTTCCACCCTGGTAAAAAGCTTCTGACTATCCACTCTGTCCATGCCCCTCATAATCTTGTAGAATTCTATCAGGTCGCCCCTCAACCTCCGTCGTTCCAGTGAGAACAAACCAAGTTTCTCCAATCTCTCCTCAGAGCTAATGCCCTCCATCCTAGGAAACATCCTGGTAAATCTTTTCTGAACCCTCTCCAAAGCCTCCACATCTTTCTGGTAGTGTGTCGATCAGAATTGAACACTATATTCCAAGTGCGGCCTAACTAAGGTTCGATAAAGCTGCTGTATCCATGCCCTCATTATTTTAGAGACCTCTATAAGAACACCACTAAGCCAACTCAAGGGAAAACAGTCCCAGAGTATCCAGCCTCTCATTATAACTCAAACCATCAGGACCACATAGCATCCCAGTCATTCTTTTCTGCACACTTTCGAGCTTAATAATCTCCTTTTTATAAGGGTGACCAGAACAATACACAGCATTCCAAGTGTGGTCTTACCAATGTCTTGTACAACTTCAACAAGACGTCCCAACTCCTGTGTTCCATGTTCCGACCAATTCAACCAAGCATGTGGAATGCCTTCTTCACCACTCTATCCACCTGTGACTCCACTTTCAAGGAGCTGTCAATCTGTACCCCGAGATCCCTTTGTTCTGTAACTCTCACCAACACCCTACCATTAACTGAGTACGTCCTGTGTTGGTTCGATCCACCAAAATGTATCACCTTGCATTTATCTAAATTAAACTACACCTGCCATTCAACAGCCCACTGGCCCAATTGATCAAGACCCCATTGCAACCCTAGATAACCTTCTTCACTGTCCACTATGCCACAAATCTTGGTGTCAACTGCAAACTTACAAACCATGCCTCCTAAATTCTCATCCAAATCATTAATATAAATGACCAATAACAGTGGACCCAGCACCGATCCCTGAGGCACCCCGCTGGTCACAGGCCTCCAGTTTGACCAAAAAAACAACCCTCTACACCACCCTCTGTCTTCTGTCATCAAGCCAATTTTATATCCATTTGGCAACCTCACCCTGGATCCCGTGAGATTTAACCAAATCCTGTCTGCTTTTGTTTTTAAATGTTTACATTTTTAAACACTGAAACGTCTTGCCCTTGTTGGGAATATCAGTGCGGTTTGAGAAAAGCAAACACTGATCCCACACTCAACATTCCCCAACACAGGACTGAGCAGAGAGTGTGAAATGTGACTGGTGTGAGTGTGGATTGTCTTTTAAAAGTGGGTAAGAAACACTCCTCCATTTTCAAATCTTTACCTTGCTTATGTAGCGTCTTGGACTCCCCTGACACTCACTATCCATCTGAATTAATCTCTATTCCTCACTGTCTAACTGTTACTCTCTGCATTGCTCCCTCTCCCAACCTCTCTGTTACTCTGCATCGCTCCATCTCTCTCTCTTCCTCTCCCTCTCTCTATCCCTCTCATCCACCATTTTGTTTATCGTTAAGGGGTCTAATCACGGAGAATTCAAACACTCTTTCTGTTTCTGTCTTGGCAGAATTAGCAACATTAGTGGATATTTCAAGACTGGATTCACCCAATACAGACAGAACGCTGGTGAGCTCAGTACACGTGGTACCTGAATGTTACAATAAGATAGAATCTGTATTCAGACAACTGTCACCCCACAGGGTCCAAACTTCACCGTGTTAATTTGATTTGATTTGATTGATTTGAATTGGGATGCAGTGAGAAGTATTGTTTCTTGTGCGCTATACAGACAAAACATTCCGTACATAGAGTGCACAGGGGAGAAGGAGAGGAAAGGGTGCAGAATATAGTGTTGCAGTTACCGATAGACTGTAGAAAAAGATCAGCTCACACACACACACACTCTCTCTTACACACTCTTAGACACACACATAATCTCATGCGCACACACGCTCTCTCTCTCTCACACACACACTCTCTCACACTCTCAGACACACACATACTATCTCACACACACACTCTCTCTCACACACACACGCTCTCTCTCTCACACACACACGCTCTCTCTCTCTCATACACACACTCTCTCACACTCTCAGACACACACATACGATCTCACACACACACACACACTCTCACACACACACACTCTCTCTCTCTCGCACACACACTCTCTCACACTCTCAGACACACACATACTATCTCACACACACACTCTCTCTCACACACACACGCTCTCTCTCTCACACACACACACTCTCTCTCTCTCTCACACACACACTCTCTCACACTCTCAGACACACATACACTCTCTCTCACACACACACTCACTCTCTCAGATGCACTCTGTCTCCATCACACATTGTCTCTCTTTCTCACACTCTCCCTCTCACACACACACACAAACTCATATTCTCTCTCACACACACACACATTCTCTCTCACACACACAATGTGGAGGGAGATTTACGCTGTATCTCACCCGATGCTGTACCTGTCCTGGGTGTGTTTGATGTGTAGGCAGCTTTTCCCTGCATCTATCCCCATGCTGTATCTGTCATTGGAATATTTGATTGTCATGATGTGGAGATTTGATAGTTATTTGATAGTGACAGTGTAGAGGGAGCTTTATCTGTATCTAACCCCGTGCTGTACCTGTCCTGGGAGTGTTTGATGGGGACAGTGACGAGGGAGCTTTACTCTGTACCTAACCCCGTGCTGTACCTGTCCTGGGTGTGTTTGATGGGAACAGTGCAGAGGGAGCTTTACTCTGTATCTAACCCCGTGCTGTACCTGTCCTGGGTGTGTTTGATGGGAACAGTGTAGAGGGAGCTTTACTCTGTATCTAACCCCGTGCTGTACCTGTCCTGGGAGTGTTGGATGGGGACAGTGTAGAGAGAGCTTTACTCTGTATCGAACTCTGTGCTGTACCTGTACCTTTCCTGGGAGTGTTTGATGGGAACAGTATCGAGGGAGCTTTACTTTGCATCTAATCCCGTGATTCAGTTACTGATAGACTGTAGAGGAAGATCAGGTCACACACACAC
The DNA here is from genome assembly GCF_964213995.1 of Mustelus asterias. Taxonomy (NCBI): domain Eukaryota; kingdom Metazoa; phylum Chordata; class Chondrichthyes; order Carcharhiniformes; family Triakidae; genus Mustelus; species Mustelus asterias. The sequence continues at coordinate 118,583 of NW_027590684.1, forward strand.
TCTCCTTACACACTCTCAGACACACACACACACACACACTCAAACACACACACATGCTCTCTCTGTCTCTCACACACACATACACTATCTCTTACGCACTCTCTCACTCACACACATGCTCTTTCTCTCTGTCACACACACTCATTCTCTCTCTCTCACACACTTTCTCTCTCACACACATTCTCTCACACACACTTTCACCCATGAATTCTCTCTCACTGACACACTCTCACACACATGCACTCAGTCTCTCACACACACATACACTCAGTCTCTCACACACACACAGATACACTCACTCTCTCACACACACACACTCTCTCTCTCTCACACACACAGATACACTCACTCTCTCACACACATACACTCTCTCACACATACACTCTCTCTCAACCATATACTCTCTCTCTCGCACACACACACTCTCACACACACAATCACTCTCACACACACAATCACTCTCACACACACACTCTCTCTCTCGCACACACTCTCTCTCACACACTCTCTCTCTCACACACACACTCTCTTTCTCACACACACACTCTTTCTCACACACACTCTCTCACACGCACACACTCTCTCTCGCACACACTCTCTCACACACACACTTTCTCACACACTCTCTCTCTCTCGCACACACACTCTCTCTCACACACACAAACTCTCTCTCTCTCACACACACACACACACACACACACACACACACACACACACACACACACACACACACAATGATGGGCAAAATGTAGAGGAAGATTTGAGCTGTATCTAACCCCGTGCTGTACCTGTCCTGGGGCTGTTTGATGTGCACAATGTGGAGGCAGCTTTTCCTTTAATCTCGCACCATGCTGTATCTGTCATTGGATTATTTGATGGGGACAGTGTATAGGGAGCTTCAGTCTGTATCTCACCCCGTGCTGTACCTGTCCTGGGAGTGTTTGATGGGGACAGTGTCGAGGGAGCTTCAGTCTGTATCTAAACCCGTGCTGTACATGTCCTGGGAGTGTTTGATGTTGATAGTGTAGAGGGAACTTCACTCTGCATCTAACCCCGTGCTGTACATGTCCTGGGAGTGTTTGATGAGGACAGTGAAGTGGGAGCTTTACTCTATATCTAACCACTTGCTGTATCTGTCGTGGGAGTGTTTGATGGGGACAGTGTAGACGGAGATTTATTCCGTATCTCACCCCGTGCTGTATCTGTTAGAACATGAGAACATAAGAAATAGGAGCAGGAGTAGGCCATCTAGCCCCTCGAGCCTGCCCCGCCATTCAATAAGATCATGGCTGATCTGACGTGGATCAGGACCACTTACCCGCCTGATCCCCATAACCCTTAATTCCCTTACCGATCAGGAATCCATCCATCCGCGCTTTAAACATATTCAGCGAGGTAGCCTCCACCACCTCAGTGGGCAGAGAATTCCAGAGATTCACCACCCTCTGGGAGAAGAAGTTCCTCCTCAACTCTGTCTTAAACCGACCCCCCTTTATTTTGAGGCTGTGTCCTCTAGTTTTAACTTCCTTACTAAGTGGACAGAATCTCTCCGCCTCCACCCTATCCAGCCCCCGCATTATCTTATAATATCTGTTCCGGGAGTGTTGATGGGGACAGTGTAGAGGGAGATTTACACTGTATCTAACCCCATGCTGTAGCTGTCCTGGGAGTGTTTGATGGGGACAGTGTCAAGGGACTTTACTCTATATCTAACCACTTGCTGTACCTGTCCTGGGAGTGTTTCATGGGGACAGTGAAGAGGGAGCTTTACTCTATATCTAACCACTTGCTGTATCTGTCGTGGGAGTGTTTGATGGGGACAGTGTAGACGGAGATTTATTCTGTATCTCACCCCGTGCTGTATCTGTTAGAACATGAGAACATAAGAAATAGGAGCAGGAGTAGGCCATCTAGCCCCTCGAGCCTGCCCCGCCATTCAATAAGATCATGGCTGATCTGACGTGGATCAGGACCACTTACCCGCCTGATCCCCATAACCCTTAATTCCCTTACCGATCAGGAATCCATCCATCCGCGCTTTAAACATATTCAGCGAGGTAGCCTCCACCACCTCAGTGGGCAGAGAATTCCAGAGATTCACCACCCTCTGGGAGAAGAAGTTCCTCCTCAACTCTGTCTTAAACCGACCCCCCTTTATTTTGAGGCTGTGTCCTCTAGTTTTAACTTCCTTACTAAGTGGACAGAATCTCTCCGCCTCCACCCTATCCAGCCCCCGCATTATCTTATAATATCTGTTCCGGGAGTGTTGATGGGGACAGTGTAGAGGGAGATTTACACTGTATCTAACCCCATGCTGTAGCTGTCCTGGGAGTGTTTGATGGGGACAGTGTCAAGGGACTTTACTCTATATCTAACCACTTGCTGTACCTGTCCTTGGTTTGTCTGATGGGGATATTGTAGAGGGAGCTTTACTCCATATCTAACCCCCTGCTGTATCTGTTCTTGGAGTGTTTGATGGGGATAGTGCAGAGGGAGCTTTACTCTGTATCTAACCCATGCTGTCCCTGTCCTGGGAGTGTTTGATGGGGACAGTGTCGAGCGAGCTTCACTCTGTATCTAAACCCGTGCTGTCCCTGTCCTGGGAGTGTTTGATGAGGACAGTGTAGAGGGAGCTTTACTCTGTATCTTACCCTGTGCTGTACCTGTCCTGGGAGTGTTTGATGGGGACAGTGTAGAGGGAGCTTTACTCTGTATCTAACCCCGTGTTGTACCTGTCCTGGGAGTGTTTGATGGGGACAGTCTCGAGGGAGCTTTACTCTGTATCTAACGCCGTGCTGTACCTGTCCTGGGAGTGTTTGATGGGGGACAGTGTAGAGGGAGCTTTACTCTGTATCTAACCCCGTGCTGTACCTGTCCTGGGAGTGTTTGATGGGGACAGTGTAGAGGGAGCTTTACTCTGTATCTAACCCTGTGCTGCACCTGTCCTGGGAGTGTTTGATGGGGGACAGTGTAGAGGGAGCTTTACTCTGTATCTTACCCCGTGCTGTACCTGTCCTGGGAGTGTTTGATGGGGGACAGTGTAGAGGGAGCTTTACTCTGTATCTAACCCCGTGCTGTACCTGTCCTGGGAGTGTTTGATGGGGACAGTGTAGAGGGAGCTTTATTCTGTATCTAACCCTGTGCTGTACCTGTCCTGGGAGTGTTTGATGGGGACAGTCTCGAGGGAGCTTTACTCTGTATCAAAACCCGTGCTGTACCTGTCCTGGGCGAGTTTGTTGGGGACAGTGCAGAGGGAGCTTTACTCTGTATCTAACCCCGTGCTGTATCTGTTCTGGGACGGTTTGATGGGGACAGTGTACAGTGAGCTTTAATCTGTATCTAACCCCGTGCTGTAACTGTCCTGGGAGTGTTTGATGGGGACAGTGTAGTGGGAGCTTTACGCTGTATCTAACCCCGTGCTGTATCTGTCCTGGGTGTGTTGGATGGGGACAGTGGAGAGAGAGCTTTACTCTGTATCGAACTCTGTGCTGTACCTGTACCTTTCCTGGGTGTGTTTGATGGGAACAGTGTCAAGGGAGCTTTACTTTGCATCTAATCCCGTGATTCAGTTACTGATAGACTGCCGAGGAAGATCAGGTCACACACACGCTCTCCTTACACACTCTCAGACACACACACACACACATACACACACGCTCTCTCTGCCTCTCACACACACATACACTATCTCTTACGCACTCTCTCACTCACACACATGCTCTTTCTCTCTGTCACACACACTTTCTCTCTCTCACACACTTTCTCTCTCTCACACACTTTCTCTCTCACACATTCTCTCACACACACTTTCACGCTCACACACTCTCACCCATGCATTCTCTCTCACTGACACACTCTCACACACATGCACTCAGTCTCTCACACACACATACACTCACTCTCTCACACACATACACTCCCTCTCACACACATACACTCACTCTCTCACACACATACACTCTCTCTCACGCACACACTCTCTCTCACGCACTCTCTCTCTCTCTCACACACGCACTCTCTCTCTCTCTCACACACACACTCTCTCTCACACACACACACTCTCTCTCTCGCACACGGTCTCTCTCACACACACGCTCTCTCTCTCGCACACACTCTCTCTCTCGCACACACATTCTCTCTCTCGCACACGCTCTCTCTCTCGCACACGCTCCCTCTCTCGCACACGCTCCCTCTCTCGCACACGCTCTCTCTCTCGCACACACTCTCTCTCTCGCACACACCCTCTCTCTCTCACACACTCTCTCACGCCCACGCTCTCTCTCTCGCACACGCTCTCTCTCTCGTACGCACTCTCTCTCTCACACACACTCTCTCTCTCACACACACACTCTCTCTCGCACTCTCTCTCTCGCACACACTCTCTCTCTCGCACTCTCTCTCTCGAACACACTCTCTCTCTCGTACACACTCTCTCTCTCGCACACTCTCTCTCACACACACACACACTTTCTCTCTCACAATCATTCTCTCACACACACTTTCACGCTCACACACTCTCACCCATGCACTCTCTCTCACTGTCACACTCTCACACACATGCACTCAGTCTCTCACACACACATACACTCACTCTCTCACACACATTCACTCTCTCTCACACACATACACTCTCTCTCAAGCATATACTCCCTCTCACACACACACTCTCTCACACACACACTCTCTCTCGCACACACTCTCTCTCGCACACACTCTCTCTCACACACACGCTCTCTCTCTCGCACACTCTCTCTCTCTCACACACACACACTCTCTCTCACACATACACTCTCTTATACACACACACACACACAGTGATGGGGCAAAATGTAGAGGAAGATTTGAGCTGTATCGAACCCCGTGCTGTACCTGTCCTGGGTGTGTTTGATGGGGACAGTGTCGAGGGAGCTTCACTCTGTATCAAAACCCGTGCTGTACCTGTCCTGGGAGTGTTTGATGGGGGACAGTATAGAGGGAGCTTGACTCTGTATCTAACCCCGTGCTGTACCTGTCCTCGGAGTGTTTGATGGGGACAGTGTAGAGGGAGCTTCACTCTGTATCTAAACACGTGCTGTACCTGTCCTGGGTGTGTTTGATGGGGGACAGTGTAGAGGGAGCTTTACTCTGTATCTAACCCCGTGCTGTATCTCTCCTGGAAGTGTTTTATGGGGACAGTGTAGAGCGAGCTTTGCTCCGTATCTTACCCTGTGCTGTCCCTGTCCTGCGAGTGTTTGATGGGGGACAGTATAGAGGGACCTTTACTCTGTACTGAACCCCGTGCTGTATTTGTCCTGGGAGTGTTTAATGGGGACAGTGTCGAGGGAGCTATACTCTGTACCTAACCCTGTGCTGTACCTGTCCTGGGAGTGTTTGATGGGGACAGGACTTGGGGGACATTGGATTTTAGACAATGTTTAGGGTTTTCGACTTTTCGGAGTGAAATTCAGGAACACTTTGCCACACCAGGTGTGATATTAGTTTGGAACGACCTTCTATAATTCACAGTTGATGCTCAGTCACTTATTAATGTTCAAACCTGAAGTTGATAGATGGTATTTTACACACAGGAGAAGCAATTTAAAATCAATGGGCCAATGTTAAAATACTTGCAGGAACAGAGAGACCTGGGGTTTCAGTTCATTTTTACATCTTAAAGATTCAACCTGGGGCTCAGAATCTGTCAGTTGAATCTACTTTTCCTGTCCCGAAAAGGTGTCAACAATTGTGTTGGGGAATGTGACAAAAGGTGCCATTCCTGCATCCTGCACAGTGGGGTTGGGAGGTTGTTTGAAAGGAGATTCAGAAAGTGTCAATTAGATTGTGTCTCTTTGCAGAAGTTGAGTATTTCACAGGAGATGCCTTGAGATAAAGGAAAGTTTTACCAATGTCTGCGTAACTTTCAAAGTCTCCAGACGCATGAAGGGGGCAGAGATTTTGTAATATTCAGAGCAGGAGATGCCAGACAATCACAGAATTGAAGATGTGAGGCCATCTCTTGTTTCTGAATGTCAATCTGTAGCTTTTAAACTTTAGTCCTGGGCTAATCATTCCAAGTTTGCAATCCCACACTTTGTTGTTAATTTTGAGTTGTAAATTTTCTGAAATTGATTCTGTAATAAACATCTATGCAGGATGCAATGATTCCCATTCTGTCTGCTGATGCAAAGCCCCAGTTTGTGTCTCAGTTTCACTCTTTATCAACCACTTAAGATCCAAGAGCCAGAGAATTCCTACACTGCAGAATGAGGCCATTCAGCCCAACAAGCCTGCCCCGACAATAATCCCACCCAGGTCCGAATCCCCCTGACACTAAGGGGCAATTTAGCAAACGTGCAAACTCCACACAGACAGTCACTCGAGGCGGGGAATCGAACCCAGATCCCTGGCGCTGTGAGTCAGCAGTGCTAACCACTGTGCCACCGTGTCACCCGGTGATGAGACAGAACGTTTGCCAAAGTGCACAGAAATAGGCAGCATTGTCAGCATTTTAGCTGGAAGCTTCAAATGACAAAGGGATCTTAATAGTAGAGTCACAGAATCCCTGCAGTGCAGAAGGAGGCCATTCAGCCCATCGAGTCTGTACTGACTCTCTGGCACAGTATCTTACCAAGGCCCTTGACCCAGCCCTATCCCCGTAACCCCACACATTTACCTTAATCCACCGAACCAACACAGCTTTGGACAGGAAACGGCAATTTACTGTGTCCAATCCACAAATTTGGAAAATACTGGGATGGATTGAGAAATGGTTTCCGGGCAGAAAACAGAGCTCAGATACAAATGGGCCCTTTGGCCCAACTTTTCCCTGCCACCCAGTTTTTACCATTAAGCTCGTATCAAATGCCTTGCGTTTGGCCCAAATCCCTCCATACCAATCTTACCAGAATAACTGTCTAAATGCTTTTTAAAATATAAAATTGTGTCCGCTTCTACTACGACCTCTGGCAGCTTGTTCCAATTCCTCACCACCATCTGTGTGAAAAGAATTGCCCTCTGGACCCTCTCCCCTCTCACCTTAAACCTATGTCTTCTAGTTTTAGACTCCCCTCCCTTTTGGAAAAGATGTTGACGAGCTTATCAAAGAACAAAGAGAATTACAGCACAGGAACAGGCCCTTCGGCCCTCCAAGCCTGCACCAACCATGCTGCCCGACTGAACTAAAACCCCCTACCCTTCCGGGGACCATATCCCTCTATTCCCATCCTATTCATGTATTTGTCCAGACGTTCCGTAAAACTCACTATCGTATCTGCTTCCACTACCTCCCCCGGCAGTGAGTTCCAGGCACCCACCACCCTCTGTGTAAAAATACTTGCCTTGTACATCTCCTTTAAACCTTGCCCCTCACACCTTAAACCTATGCCCCCTAGATTTTGAATCTTCCACCCTGGTAAAAGGCTTCTGACTATCCACTCTGTCCATGCCCCTCATAATCTTGTAGAATTCTATCAGGTCGCCCCTCAACCTCCGTCGCTCCAGTGAGAACAAACCAAGTTTCTCCAATCTCTCCTCAGAGCTAATGCCCTCCATCCTAGGAAACATCCTGGTAAATCTTTTCTGAACCTTCTCCAAAGCCTCCACATCTTTCTGGTAGTGTGTCGATCAGAATTGAACACTATATTCCAAGTGCGGCCTAACTAAGGTTCGATAAAGCTGCTGTATCCATGCCCTCATTATTTTAGAGACCTCTATAAGAACACCACTAAGCCAATTCAAGGGAAAAAAGTCCCAGAGTATCCAGCCTCTCATTATAATTCAAACCCTCAGGACCCCATAGCATCCCAGTAATTCTTTTCTGCACACTTTCTAGCTTAATAATCTCCTTTCTATAAGGGTGATGAAATGTATCCGAGGATTCTTTGGGAGGCGAGGGATGAGATTGCAGAGCCTTTTGCTTTGATCTTTGGGTCCTCGCTGTCCACGGGGATGGTGCCGGAGGACTGGAGAGTGGCAAATGTTGTTCCTTTGTTTAAGAAAGGGAATTGAAATGACCCTGGTAATTATTGACCGGTTAGTCTGACTTCGGTGGTTGGTAAATTGATGGAAAAGGTCCTTAGGGATGGGATTTACGACCATTTAGAAAGATGCGGATTAATCCGGGATAGTCAGCACGGATTTGTGAAGGGCAAATCGTGCCTCACAAATTTGATAGAATTTTTTGAGGAGGTAACTAGGTGTGTTGATGAAGGTAGGGCGGTTGATGTCATATACATGGATTTTAGTAAGGCGTTTGATAAGGTCCCCCATGGTCGGCTTATGATGAAAGTAAGGAGGTGTGGGATAGAGGGAAGGTTGGCCGATTGGATAGGTAACTGGCTATCTGATCGAAGACAGAGGGTGGTGGTGGATGGAAAATTTTCGGACTGGAGGCAGGTTGCTAGCGGAGTGCCGCAGGGATCGGTGCTTGGTCCTCTGCTCTTTGTGATTTTTATTAATGACTTAGAGGAGGGGGCTGAAGGGTGGATCAGTAAATTTGCTGATGACACCAAGATTGGTGGAGTAGTGGATGAGGTGGAGGGCTGTTGTAGGCTGCAAAGAGACATAGATAGGATGCAAAGCTGGGCTGAAAAATGGCAAATGGAGTTTAACCCTGATAAATGTGAGGTGATTCATTTTGGTAGGACAAATTTAAATGTGGATTACAGGGTCAAAGGTAGGGTTCTGAAGACTGTGGAGGAACAGAGAGATCTTGGGGTCCATATCCACAGATCTCTAAAGGTTGCCACTCAAGTGGATAGAGCTGTGAAGAAGGCATATAGTGTGTTAGCTTTTATTAACAGGGGGTTGGAGTTTAAGAGCCGTGGGGTTATGCTGCAACTGTACAGGACCTTGGTGAGACCGCATTTGGAATATTGCGTGCAGTTCTGGTCACCTCACTATAAGAAGGATGTGGAAGCGCTGGAAAGAGTGCAGAGGAGATTAACCAGGATGCTGCCTGGTTTGGAGTGTCGGTCTTATGAGGAAAGGTTGAGGGAGCTGGGGCTGTTCTCTCTGGAGCGGAGGAGATTGAGGGGAGACTTAATAGAGGTTTATAAAATGATGAAGGGGATAGATCGAGTGAACGTTCAAAGACTATTTCCTCGGGTGGATGGAGCTATTACAAGGGGGCATAACTATAGGGTTCATGGTGGGAGATATAGGAAAGATATCAGAGGTAGGTTCTTCACGCAGAGAGTGGTTGGGGTGTGGAATGGACTGCCTGCAGTGATAGTGGAGTCAGACACTTTAGGAACATTTAAGCGGTTATTGGATAGGCACATGGAGCACACCAGGATGGTAGGGAGTGGGATAGCTTGATCTTGGTTTCAGATGAAGGTCGGCACAACATCGTGGGCCGAAGGGCCTGTTCTGTGCTGTACTGTTCTATGTTCTATGTTCTATGTGACCAGAACAATACACAGCATTCCAAGTGTGGTCTTACCAATGTCTTGTACAACTCCAACAAGACGTCCCAACTCCTGTGTTCAATGTTTTGACCAATGAAACCAAGCATGTGGAATGCCTTCTTCACCACTCTATCCACCTGTGACTCCACTTTCAAGGAGCTATCAATCTGTACCCCGAGATTCCTTTGTTCTGTAACTCTCACCAACACCCTACCATTAACTGAGTAAGTCCTGTGTTTGTTCAATCTACCAAAATGCATCACCTTGCATTTATCTAAATTAAACTCCATCTGCCATTCAACAGCCCACTGGCCCAATTGATCAAGATCCCATTGCAACCCTAGATAACCTTCTTCACTGTCCACTATGCCACAAATCTTGGTGTCAACTGCAAACTTACAAACCATGCCTCCTAAATTCTCATCCAAATCATTAATATAAATGACAAATAACAGTGGACCCAGCACCGATCCCTGAGGCACCCCGTTGGTCACAGGCCTCCAGTTTGACAAAAAAACAACCCTCTACAACCACCCTCTGTCTTCTGTCATCAAGCCTATTTTGTATCCATTTGGCTACCTCACCCTGGATCCCGTGAGATTTAACCAAATCCTGTCTGCTTTTGTTTTTAAATTTGTACATTTTTAAACACAGAAACAGTTCTGTATCGAACTCTGTGCTGTATCTGTAACTTTCCTGGGAGTGTTTGATGGGAACAGTGTCGAGGGAGCTTTACTTTGCATCTAATCCCGTGTTTCAGTCACTGATAGACTGTAGAGGAAGATCAGGTCACACACACGCTCTCCTTACACACTCTCAGACACACACACACACATACACACACATGCTCTCTCTGTCTCTCACACACACATACACTATCTCTTACGCACTCTCTCACTCACACACATGCTCTTCCTCTCTGTCACACACACATTCTCTCTCACACACATTCTCTCTCACACACATTCTCTCTCACACACTTTCACGCTCACACACTCTCACCGATGCATTCTCTCTCACTGACACACTCTCACACACATGCACTCAGTCTCGCACACACACATTCACTCAATCTCTCACTCACATACACTCTGTCTCTCACACATACACTCTCTCTCACACATACACTCTCTCTCAAACATATACACTCGCTCACACACACACTCTCTCTCACACACACACTCTCTCTCACACACACACTCTCTCTCTCGCACACTCTCATTCTCACACACACACTCTCTCGCACACACTCTTTCTCTCGCACACTCTCTCTCTCTCTCACACACACACTCTCTCTCACACACACTCTCTCTCACGCACACGCTCTCTCCCTCTCGCACACACTCTCTCCCTCTCGCACACACTCTCCCTCTCGCACACACTCTCCCTCTCACACACACTCTCCCTCTCACACACACTCTCTCTCTCGCACACACTCTCTCTCACACACACACTCTCTCACACACACACACTCTCTCTCACACACACACTCTCTCACACACACTCTCTCTCTCTCACACACACTCTCTCTCTCTCACACACACGGTCTCTCTCTCTCACACACACACTCTATGTCTCTCACACACACTGTCTCTCACACACGTGCACACACTCTCTCACACACACACTGTCTCTCTCTCTCACGCACACACACTCTCTCTCTCACACACACTCACACTCTCTCTCACACACAGTCTCTCTCACACACACGGTCTCTCTCTCACACACACTCTATGTCTCTCTCTCACACACACTCTCTCTATCTCACACACACTCTCTCTCTCACACACACACTCCCTCTCTCGCACTCACTCTCTCACACACACTCTCTCACACACACTCTGTCTCTCACACACACTCTGTCTCTCACACACACTCTGTCTCTCACACACACTCTGTCTCTCACACACACTCTGTCTCTCACACACACTCTGTCTCTCACACACACTCTTTCTCACACACACTCTCTCTAACACACACTCTCTCTCTCGCACACACACTCTCTCTCACACATACACACACTCTCTCTCTC
>NW_027590684.1:135000-137500 GCF_964213995.1 Mustelus asterias
AGGAGATTCAGAAAGTGTCAATTAGATTGTGTCTCTTTGCAGAAGTTGAGTATTTCACAGGAGATGCCTTGAGATAAAGGAAAGTTTTACCAATGTCTGCGTAACTTTCAAAGTCTCCAGACGCATGAAGGGGGCAGAGATTTTGTAATATTCAGAGCAGGAGATGGGGGACAATCACAGAATTGAAGATGTGAGGCCATCTCTTGTTTCTGATTGTCAATCTGTAGCTTTTAAACTTTAGTCCTGGGCTAATCATTCCAAGTTTGCAATCCCACACTTTGCTGTTGTTAATTTTGAGTTGTAAATTTTCTGAAATTGATTCTGTAATAAAAATCCCTGCAGGATGCAATGATTCCCATTCTGTCTGCTGCTGCAAAGCCCCAGTTTGTGTCTCAGTTTCACTCTTTATCAACCACTTAAGATCCAAGAGCCAGAGAGTTCCAACACTGCAGAATGAGGCCATTCAGCCCAACAAGCCTGCCCCGACAATAATCCCACCCAGGCCCGAATCCCCCTGACACTAAGGGGCAATTTTGCAAACGTGCAAACTCCACACAGACAGTCACTCGAGGCGGGGAATCGAACCCAGATCCCTGGCGCTGTGAGTCAGCAGTGCTAACCACTGTGCCACCGTGTCGCCCGGTGATGAGACAGAACGTTTGCCAAAGTGCACAGAAATAGGCAGCATTGTCAGCATTTTAGCTGGAAGCTTCAAATGACAAAGGGATCTTAATAGGAGAGTCACAGAATCCCTGCAGTGCAGAAGGAGACCATTCAGCCCATCGAGTCTGTACTGACTCTCTGACACAGTATCTTACCAAGGCCCTTGACCCAGCCCTATCCCCGTAACCCCACACATTTACCTTAATCCACCGAACCTACACAGCTTTGGACAGGAATCGGCAATTTACTGTGTCCCATCCACAAATTTGGAAAATACTGGGATGGATTGAGAAATGGTTTCCGGGCAGAAAACAGAGCTCAGATACAAATGGGCCCTTTGGCCCAACTTTTCCCTGCCACCCAGTTTTTACCATTAAGCTCGTATCAAATGCCTTGCGTTTGGCCCAAATCCCTCCATACCAATCTTACCAGAATAACTGTCTAAATGCTTTTTAAAATATAAAATTGTGTCCGCTTCTACTCCGACCTCTGGCAGCTTGTTCCAATCCCTCACCACCCTATGTGTGAAAAGAATTGCCCTCTGGACCCTCTCCCCTCTCACCTTAAACCTATGTCTTCTAGTTTTAGACTCCCCTCCCTTTTGGAAAAGATGTTGACGAGCTTATCAAAGAACAAAGAGAATTACAGCACAGGAACAGGCCCTTCGGCCCTCCAAGCCTGCACCAACCATGCTGCCCGACTGAACTAAAACCCCCTACCCTTCCGGGGACCATATCCCTCTATTCCCATCCTATTCATGTATTTGTCCAGACGTTCCGTAAAACTCACTATCGTATCTGCTTCCACGACCTCCCCCGGCAGCGAGTTCCAGGCACCCACCACCCTCTGTGTAAAAAAACGTGCCTTGTACATCTCCTTTAAACCTTGCCCCTCACACCTTAAACCTATGCCCCCTAGATTTTGAATCTTCCACCCTGGTAAAAAGCTTCTGACTATCCACTCTGTCCATGCCCCTCATAATCTTGTAGAATTCTATCAGGTCGCCCCTCAACCTCCGTCGTTCCAGTGAGAACAAACCAAGTTTCTCCAATCTCTCCTCAGAGCTAATGCCCTCCATCCTAGGAAACATCCTGGTAAATCTTTTCTGAACCCTCTCCAAAGCCTCCACATCTTTCTGGTAGTGTGTCGATCAGAATTGAACACTATATTCCAAGTGCGGCCTAACTAAGGTTCGATAAAGCTGCTGTATCCATGCCCTCATTATTTTAGAGACCTCTATAAGAACACCACTAAGCCAACTCAAGGGAAAAAAGTCCCAGAGTATCCAGCCTCTCATTATAACTCAAACCATCGCAACCCCATAGCATCCCAGTAATTCTTTTCTGCACACTTTCTAGCTTAATAATCTCCTTTCTATAAGGGTGACCAGAACAATACACAGCATTCCAAGTGTGGTCTTACCAATGTCTTGTACAACTCCAACAAGACGTCCCAACTCCTGTGTTCAATGTTTTGACCAATGAAACCAAGCATGTGGAATGCCTTCTTCACCACTCTATCCACCTGTGACTCCACTTTCAAGGAGCTATCAATCTGTACCCCGAGATCCCTTTGTTCTGTAACTCTCACCAACACCCTACCATTAACTGAGTAAGTCCTGTGTTTGTTCAATCTACCAAAATGCATCACCTTGCATTTATCTAAATTAAACTCCATCTGCCATTCAACAGCCCACTGGCCCAATTGATCAAGACCCCATTGCAACCCTAGATAACCTTCTTCACTGTCCACTATGCCACTAATCTTGGTGTCAACTGCAAACTTACAAACCATGCCTCCTAAATTCTCATCCAAATCATTAATATAAATGACCAAT
>NW_027590684.1:142500-162500 GCF_964213995.1 Mustelus asterias
TATCTCACCCCGTGCTGTACCTCTCCTGGGAGTGTTTGATGGGGACAGTGTAGAGGGAGCTTCACTCTGTATCTAAACCCGTGCTGTTCATGTCCTGGGAGTGTTTGATGGGGATAGTGTAGAGGGAGCTTTATCAGTATCTAACCCTGTGCTGTACATGTCCTGGGAGTGTTTGATGAGGACAGTGAAGTGGGAGCTTTACTCTATATCTAACCACTTGCTGTATCTGTCGTGAGTGTGTTTGATGGGGACAGTGTCGAGGGAGCTTTACTCTGTATCTCACCCCGTGCTGTACCTGTCCTGGGCGAGTTTGATGGGGACAGTGTAGAGGGAGCTTTACTCTGTATCTAACCCCGTGCTGTATCTGTTCCGGGAGTGTTTAATGGGGACAGCGTGGAGGGAGATTTACCCTGTATCTAACCCCATGTTGTACCTGTCCTGGGACTGTTTGATGGGGACAGTGTCGAGGGTGCTTTACTCTATATCTAACCACTTGCTGTATCTGTCCTGGGAGTGTTTGATGGGGATAGTGCAGAAGGAGCTTTACTTTGTATCGAACCCATGCTGTGAATGTCCTGGGAGTGTTTGATGGGGACAGTATCGAGGGAGCTTGACTCTGTATCTAACCACTTGCTGTATCTGTCCTGGGAGTGTTTGATGGGGATAGTGCAGAAGGAGCTTTACTTTGTCTCGAACCCATGCTGTGAATGTCCTGGGAGTGTTTGATGTGGACATTATCGAGGGAGCTTTACTCTGTATCTAACCCCGTGCTGTACCTGTCCTGGGCGGGTTTGTTGGGGACAGTGCAGAGGGAGCTTTACTCTGTATCTAATCCTGTGCTGTATCTGTCCTTGGTTTGTTTGATGGGGACAGTGTAGAGGGAGCTTTACTCTGTATCTAACCCCGTGCTGTATCTGTTCTGGGACTGTTTGATGGGGACAGTGTACAGTGAGCTTTAATCTGTATCTAACCCCGTGCTGTACCTGTCCTGGGAGTGTTTGATGGGGACAGTGGAGAGGGAGCTTTCCTCTGTATCTAACCCCGTGCTGTATCTGTCCTGGGAGTGTTTGATGGGGGACAGTGTAGAGGGAGCTTTACTCTGTATCTAAACCCGTGCTGTTCATGTCCTGGGAGTGTTTGATGGGAACAGTGTAGAGAGAGCTTTACTCTGTATCGAACTCTGTGCTGTCCCTGTACCTTTCCTGGGAGTGTTGGATGGGAACAGTGTCGAGGGAGCTTTACTTTGCATCTAATCCCGTGATTCAGTTACTGATAGACTGTCGAGGAAGATCAGGTCACACACATGCTCTCCTTACACACTCTCAGACACACACACACACACACACATGCTCTCTCTGTCTCTCACACACACATGCACTATCTCTTAAGCACTCTCTCACTCACACACATGCTCTTTCTCTCTCTCACACACACTTTCTCTCTCTCTCACACTTTCTCTCTCTCACACATTCTCTCTCACACACATTCTCTCACACACACTCTCACGCATGCATTCTCTCTCATTGTCACACTCTCACACACATGCACTCAGTCTCTCACACACACATACACTCACTCTCTCACACACATACACTCACTCTCTCTCACACATACACTCTCTCTCTCACACATAGACTCTCTCTCAAGCATATACTCTCTCCCACACACACACTCTCTCTCATGCACACACTCTCTCTCACACACACTCTCTCTCTCGCACACACTCTCTCTCTCACACACTCTCTCTCTCACACACACACACTCTCTCTCACACATACACTCTCTCAAACATACACTCTCTCTCACGCACACACACTCTCTCACGCACACACTCTCTCTCTCACACACACACTCTCTCTCACACACACACACTCTCTCTCACGCACACGCTCTCTCTCACGCACACACTCTCTCTCTCGCACACACTATCTCCCTCACACACACTCTCTCTCACACACAAACTCTCTCTCTCTCACACACACACTCTCTCTCACACACACACACTCTCTCTCACACACACACACTCTCTCTCACGCACACGCTCTCTCTCACGCACACGCTCTCTCTCACGCACACGCTCTCTCTCACGCACACGCTCTCTCTCACGTGCACGCTCTCTCTCACGCACACGCTCTCTCTCACGCACATGCTCTCTCTCACGCACACGCTCTCTCTCTCGCACACGCTCTCTCTCTCGCACACACTCTCTCTCTCGCACACACTCTCTCTCTCTCGCACACACTCTCTCTCTCACACGCACACACTCTCTCTCTCACACGCACACACTCTCTCTCACACGCACACACTCTCTCTCTCGCACACACTCTCTCTCGCACACACTCTCTCTCACACACACTCTCTCTCACACACGCTCTCTCTCACACACACTCTCTCTCACACACACTCTCTCTCGCACACACTCTCTCTCACACACACTCTCTCTCGCACACACTCTCTCTCACACACACTCTCTCTCGCACACACTTTGTCACACACTCTCTCTCGCACACACACTCTCTCACACACACACTCTCTCTCTCACACACTCGTTCTCTCACACACACACACACACACACACACACACACAATGATGGGCAAAATGTAGAGGAAGATTTGAGCTGTATCTAACCCCGTGCTGTACCTGTCCTGGGTCTGTTTGATGTGCACAATGTGGAGGCAGCTTTTCCTTTAATCTCGCACCATGCTGTATCTGTCATTGGATTATTTGATGGGGACAGTGTATAGGGAGCTTCAGTCTGTATCTCACCCCGTGCTGTACCTGTCCTGGGAGTGTTTGATGGGGACAGTGCCGAGGGAGCTTCACTCTGGATCTAAACCCGTGCTGTACATGTCCTGGGAGTGTTTGATGGGGGTAGTGTAAAGGGAGCTTTATCTGTATCTAACCCTGTGCTGTATATGTCCTGGGAGTGTTTGATGAGGACAGTGAAGTGGGAGCTTTACTCTTTTTCTAACCACTTGCTGTACCTGTCCTGGGAGTGTTTCATGGGGACAGTATCGAGGGAGCTTCACTCTGTATCTCAACCCGTGTGTACCTGTCCTGGGCGAGTTTGTTGGGGACAGTGCAGAGGGAGCTTTACTCTGTATCGAACCCCGTGCTATATCTGTCCTTGGTTTGTTTGATGGGGACAGTGTAGAGGGAGCTTTACTCTATATCTAACTCCGTGCTGACCTGTCCTGGGAGTGTTTGATGGGGACAGTGCAGAGGGAGCTTTACTCTGTATCGAACTCTGTGCTGTGTCTGTCCTGGGAGTGTTTGATGGGAACAGTGTTTGAATGTACAAACCTGTACAGCACAATCCCATCCTGTTTCAGTCCCAGTCTGCCTCTGTATCTGTATCTCCCTCTGAAATTAGCTTGCCCTTTTCCTGAATAAGACTGACTACACTCTCTCTCTCTCTCTCACACACACTCTCTCTCTCACACACACACACACACACACACTCTCTCACACACTCACTCACTCTCTCTCACTCACACACACACTCACTCTCTCACACACACACACACTCTCACACACACTCTCTCAGACACAGACACTCCCTCTCTCTCTCACACACGCACCCTCTCTCACACACACACACTATCTCTCTTTCACACACACGGTCTCTCTCTCTCACACACACACTCTCTCTCTCACACAGACACACACTCTCTCTCACACACACACACACTCTCTCTCACACACACACTCTCTCACACACACGATCTCTCTCTCTCACACACACTCTATGTCTCTCTCTCACACACACTCTCTCTCTCACACACTCTCTCTCACAAACACACACACTCTCTCTCTCACACACACTCACACACACACTCTCTCTCAGACACAGACACTCCCTCTCTCTCTCACACACACACCCTCTCTCTCACACACACACTCCCTCTCTTTCACACACACACACGATCTCTCTTTCACACACACACGGTCTCTCTCTCACACACACACACTCTCTCACACACACACACACTCTCTCTCACACACACACACTCACTCACACTCTCTCACGCACACACTCTCTCTCACGCCCACGCTCTCTCTCTCGCACACACTATCGCCCTCACACACACTCTCTCACACACACACTCTCTCTCTCTCACACACACACACTCTCTCTCACGCACACGCTCTCTCACACACTCTCTCTCTCTCACACACTCTCTCTCTCGCACACGCTCTCTCTCACGCACACGCTCTCTCTCACGCACACGCTCTCTCTCTCGCACACGCTCTCTCTCTCGCACACGCTCTCTCTCTCGCACACGCTCTCTCTCTCGCACACGCTCTCTCTCTCGCACACGCTCTCTCTCTCGCACACACTCTCTCTCTCGCACACACTCTCTCTCTCGCACACACTCTCTCTCTCGCACACACTCTCTCTCTCGCACACACTCTCTCTCTCGCACACACTCTCTCTCGCACACACTCTCTCTCTCGCACACACTCTCTCTCGCACACACTATCTCTCTCACACACACTCTCTCTCACACAAACACACACTCTCTCTCTCTCACACACAATCTCTCTCACACACACACACTGTCTCTCTCTCTCACACACACATTCTCTCTCTCACACACACACACACACACACACACAATGATGGGGCAAAATGTAGAGGAAGATTTGAGCTGTATCTAACCCCGTGCTGTACCTGTCTTGGGTCTGTTTGATGTGCACAATGTGGAGGTAGCCTTTCCTTTAATCTAGCACCATGCTGTATCTGTCATTGGATTATTTGATAGTGACAGTGTATCGGGAGCTTCACTCTGTATCTAAACCCTTGCTGTACCTGTCCTGGGAGTGTTTGATGGGGACAGTGTATCGGGAGCTTCACTCTGTATCTAAATCCTTGCTAAACCTGTCCTGGGAGTGTTTGATGGGGGACAGTGTAGAGGGAGCTTTACTCTGTATCTAACCCCGTGCTGTACCTGTCCTGGGAGTGTTTGATGGGGACAGTGTAGAGGGAGCTTTACTCTGTATCTAAACACGTGCTGTACCTGTCCTGGGTGTGTTTGATGGCGGACAGTGTAGAGGGAGCTTTACTCTGTATCTATCCCCGTGCTGTATCTCTCCTGGAGGTGTTTTATGGGGACAGTGTAGAGCGAGCTTTGCTCTGTGTCTTACCCTGTGCTGTACCTGTCCTGCGAGTGTTTGATGGAGACAGTGTAGAGGGAGCTTTACTCTGTATCTAACCCCGTGCTGTCCCTGTCCTGCGAGTGTTTGATGGAGACAGTGTAGAGGGAGCTTTACTCTGTATCGAACCCCGTGCTGTACCTGTCCTGGGAGTGTTTAATGGGGACACTGTAGAGGGAGCTTTACTCTGTATCGAACCTTGTGCTGTCCCTGTCCTGTGAGTGTTTGATGGAGACAGTGTAGAGGGAGCTTTACTCTGTATTGAATCCCGTGCTGTATTTGTCCTGCGAGTGTTTGATGGAGGAGTGTTGAGGGAGCTTCACTCTGTATCTAAACCCGTGCTGTACATGTCCTGGGAGTGTTTGATGGAGACAGTGTAGGGGGACCTTCACTCTGTATTGAATCCCGTGCTGTATTTGTCCTGGGAGTGTTTAATGGGGACAGTGTCGAGGGTGCTATACTCTGTACCTAACCCCGTGCTGTACCTGTCCTGGGAGTGTTTGATGGGGACAGGACTTGGAGGACATTGGATTTTAGACAATGTTTCGGGTTTTAGACTTTTCGGAGTGAAATTCAGGAACACTTTGCCACACCAGGTGTGATATTAGTTTGGAACTACCTTCTATAATTCACAGTTGATGCTCAGTCGCTTATTAATGTTCAAACCTGAAGTTGATAGATGGTATTTTACACACAGGAGAAGCAATTTAAAATCAATGGGTCAATGTTAAAATACTTGCAGGAACAGAGAGACCTGGGGTTTCAGTTCATTTTTACATCTTAAAGATTCAACCTGGGGCTCAGAATCTGTCAGTTGAATCTACTTTTCCTGTCCCGAAAAGGTGTCAACAATTGTGTTGGGGAATGTGACAAAAGGTGACATTCCTGCATCCTGCACAGTGGGGTTGGGAGGTTGTTTGAAAGGAGATTCAGAAAGTGTCAATGAGATTGTGTCTCTTTGCAGAAGTTGAGTATTTCACAGGAGATGCCTTGAGATAAAGGAAAGTTTTACCAATGTCTGCGTAACTTTCAAAGTCTCCAGACGCATGAAGGGGGCAGGGATTTTGTAATATTCAGAGCAGGAGATGCCAGACAATCACAGAATTGAAGATGTGAGGCCATCTCTTGTTTCTGAATGTCAATCTGTAGCTTTTAAACTTTAGTCCTGGGCTAATCATTCCAAGTTTGCAATCCCACACTTTGCTGTTGTTAATTTTGAGTTGTAAATTTTCTGAAATTGATTCTGTAATAAAAATCCCTGCAGGATGCAATGATTCCCATTCTGTCTGCTGCTGCAAAGCCCCAGTTTGTGTCTCAGTTTCACTCTTTATCAACCACTTAAGATCCAAGAGCCAGAGAATTCCTACACTGCAGAATGAGGCCATTCAGCCCAACAAGCCTGCCCCGACAATAATCCCACCCAGGCCCGAATCCCCCTGACAGTAAGGGGCAATTTAGCAAACGTGCAAACTCCACACAGACAGTCACTCGAGGCGGGGAATCGAACCCAGATCCCTGGCGCTGTGAGTCAGCAGTGCTAACCACTGTGCCACCGTGTCACCCGGTGATGAGACAGAACGTTTGCCAAAGTGCACAGAAATAGGCAGCATTGTCAGCATTTTAGCTGGAAGCTTCAAATGACAAAGGGATCTTAATAGTAGAGTCACAGAATCCCTGCAGTGCAGAAGGAGGCCATTCAGCCCATCGAGTCTGTACTGACTCTCTGACACAGTATCTTACCAAGGCCCTTGACCCAGCCCTATCCCCGTAACCCCACACATTTACCTTAATCCACCGAACCAACACAGCTTTGGACAGGAATCGGCAATTTACTGTGTCCCATCCACAAATTTGGAAAATACTGGGATGGATTGAGAAATGGTTTCCGGGCAGAAAACAGAGCTCAGATACAAATGGGCCCTTTGGCCCAACTTTTCCCTGCCACCCAGTTTTTACCATTAAGCTCGTATCAAATGCCTTGCTTTTGGCCCAAATCCCTCCATACCAATCTTACCAGAATAACTGTCTAAATGCTTTTTAAAATATAAAATTGTGTCCGCTTCTACTACGACCTCTGGCAGCTTGTTCCAATTCCTCACCACCCTATGTGTGAAAAGAATTGCCCTCTGGACCCTCTCCCCTCTCACCTTAAACCTATGTCTTCTAGTTTTAGACTCCCCTCCCTTTTGGAAAAGATGTTGACGAGCTTATCAAAGAACAAAGAGAATTACAGCACAGGAACAGGCCCTTCGGCCCTCCAAGCCTGCACCAACCATGCTGCCCGACTGAACTAAAACCCCCTACCCTTCCGGGGACCATATCCCTCTATTCCCATCCTATTCATGTATTTGTCCAGACGTTCCGTAAAACTCACTATCGTATCTGCTTCCACGACCTCCCCCGGCAGCGAGTTCCAGGCACCCACCACCCTCTGTGTAAAAAAACGTGCCTTGTACATCTCCTTTAAACCTTGCCCCTCACACCTTAAACCTATGCCCCCTAGATTTTGAATCTTCCACCCTGGTAAAAAGCTTCTGACTATCCACTCTGTCCATGCCCCTCATAATCTTGTAGAATTCTATCAGGTCGCCCCTCAACCTCCGTCGTTCCAGTGAGAACAAACCAAGTTTCTCCAATCTCTCCTCAGAGCTAATGCCCTCCATCCTAGGAAACATCCTGGTAAATCTTTTCTGAACCCTCTCCAAAGCCTCCACATCTTTCTGGTAGTGTGTCGATCAGAATTGAACACTATATTCCAAGTGCGGCCTAACTAAGGTTCGATAAAGCTGCTGTATCCATGCCCTCATTATTTTAGAGACCTCTATAAGAACACCACTAAGCCAACTCAAGGGAAAAAAGTCCCAGAGTATCCAGCCTCTCATTATAACTCAAACCATCAGGACCCCATAGCATCCCAGTAATTCTTTTCTGCACACTTTCTAGCTTAATAACCTCCTTTCTATAAGGGTGACCAGAACAATACACAGCATTCCAAGTGTGGTCTTACCAATGTCTTGTACAACTCCAACAAGACGTCCCAACTCCTGTGTTCAATGTTTTGACCAATGAAACCAAGC
Source organism: Mustelus asterias (assembly GCF_964213995.1). Taxonomy (NCBI): domain Eukaryota; kingdom Metazoa; phylum Chordata; class Chondrichthyes; order Carcharhiniformes; family Triakidae; genus Mustelus; species Mustelus asterias. The sequence continues at coordinate 150,736 of NW_027590684.1, forward strand.
ATGTGGAATGCCTTCTTCACCACTCTATCCACCTGTGACTCCACTTTCAAGGAGCTATCAATCTGTACCCCGAGATCCCTTTGTTCTGTAACTCTCACCAACACCCTACCATTAACTGAGTAAGTCCTGTGTTTGTTCAATCTACCAAAATGCATCACCTTGCATTTATCTAAATTAAACTCCATCTGCCATTCAACAGCCCACTGGCCCAATTGATCAAGACCCCATTGCAACCCTAGATAACCTTCTTCACTGTCCACTATGCCACAAATCTTGGTGTCAACTGCAAACTTACAAACCATGCCTCCTAAATTCTCATCCAAATCATTAATATAAATGACCAATAACAGTGGACCCAGCACCGATCCCTGAGGCACCCCGTTGGTCACAGGCCTCCAGTTTGACAAAAAAAAAACCCTCTACAACCACCCTCTGTCTTCTGTCATCAAACCTATTTTGTATCCATTTGGCTACCTCACCCTGGATCCCGTGAGATTTAACCAAATCCTGTCTGCTTTTGTTTTTAAATTTGTACATTTTTAAACACAGAAACAGTTCTGTATCGAACTCTGTGCTGTACCTGTAACTTTCCTGGGAGTGTTTGATGGGAACAGTGTCGAGGGAGCTTTACTTTGCATCTAATCCCGTGATTCAGTCACTGATAGACTGTAGAGGAAGATCAGGTCACACACACGCTCTCCTTACACACTCTCAGACACACACACACACACACACACACATACACACACATGCTCTCTCTGTCTCTCACACACACATACACTATCTCTTACGCACTCTCTCACTCACACACATGCTCTTCCTCTCTGTCACACACACATTCTCTCTGTCACACACATTCTCTCACACACACTTTCACGCTCACACACTCTCACCGATGCATTCTCTCTCACTGACACACTCTCACACACATGCACTCAGTCTCGCACACACACATTCACTCAATCTCTCACTCACATACACTCTGTCTCTCACACATACACTCTCTCTCACACATACACTCTCAAACATATACACTCGCTCACACACACACTCTCTCTCACACACACACTCTCTCTCACACACACACACTCTCTCACACACACACTCTCATTCTCACACACACACTCTCTCGCACACACTCTTTCTCTCGCACACTCTCTCTCTCTCACACACACACTCTCTCTCACGCACACGCTCTCTCCCTCTCGCACACACTCTCCCTCTCGCGCACACTCTCCCTCTCGCGCACACTCTCCCTCTCGCGCACACTCTCCCTCTCGCACACACTCTCCCTCTCACACACACTCTCTCTCTCGCACACACTCTCTCTCTCACACACACTCTCTCACACACACACACACTCTCTCTCTCTCACACACACTCTCTCTCTCACACACACTCTCTCTCTCTCACACACACTCTCTCTCTCTCACACACACTGTCTCTCTCTCTCACGCACACACACTCTCTCTCACACACACACACACACTCTCTCTCACACACAGTCTCTCACACACACGGTCTCTCTCTCACACACACTCTATGTCTCTCTCTCACACACACACTCCCTCTCTCGCACTCACTCTCTCACACACACTCTGTCTCTCACACACACTCTGTCTCTCGCACACACTCTGTCTCTCGCACACACTCTGTCTCTCGCACACACTCTGTCTCTCGCACACACTCTGTCTCTCGCACACACTCTGTCTCTCGCACACACTCTGTCTCTCGCACACACTCTGTCTCTCGCACACACTCTGTATCTCGCACACACACTCTCTCTCACACATACACACACTCTCTCTCTCACACACACATTCTCTCACACACACACACACTCTCTCTCTCTCACACACACACTCTCTCACACACACACACTCTCTCTCTCACACACACTCTCTCTCACACACACATTCTCTCATATACACACACACACACACACACACACACACACACACACACACACACACACAATGATGGGCAAAATGTAGAGGAAGATTTGAGCTGTATCTAACCCCGTGCTGTTCCTGTCCTGGGTGTGTTTGATGTGCACAATGTGGAGGCAGCTTTTCCTTTAATCTAGCACCATGCTGTATCTGTCATTGGATTATTTGATGGGGACAATGTATAGGGAGCTTCACTCTGTATCTCACCCCATGCTGTACCTGTCCTGGGAGTGTTTGATGGGGACAGTGTCGAGGGAGCTTCACTCTGTATCTAAACCCATGCTGTACATGTCCTGGGAGTGTTTGATGGGGATAGTGTAGAGGGAGCTTTACTCTGTATCTAACCCCGTGCTGTACCTGTCCTGGGAGTGTTTGATGGGGACAGTGTAGAGGGAGCTTTACTCTGTATCTAACCCCGTGCTGTCCCTGTCCTGGGAGTGTTTGATGGGAACAGTGTAGAGAGAGCTTTACTCTGTATCGAACTCTGGGCTGTGTCTGTCCTGGGAGTGTTTGATGGGAACAGTGTAGAGAGAGCTTTACTCTGTGTCGAACTCTGTGCTGTACCTGTACCTTTCCTGGGAGTGTTCGATGGGAACAGTGTCGAGGGAGCTTTACTTTGCATCTAATCCCGTGATTCAGTTATTGATAGACTGTAGAGGAAGATCAGGTCACACACACACTCTCCTTACACACTCTCAGACACACACACACACATACACACATGCTCTCTCTGTCTCTCACACACACATACACTATCTCTTACGCACTCTCTCACTCACACACATGCTCTTTCTCTCTGTCACACACGCTTTCTCTCTCACACACAGTTTCTCTCTCACACATTCTCTCACACACACTTTCACGCTCACACACTCTCACCCATGCATTCTCTCTCACTGACACACTCTCACACACATGCACTCAGTCTCTCACACACACACACAGATACACTCACTCTCTCACACACATACACTCTCTCTGTCAAACATACGCTCTCTCTCAAACATATACTCTCTCTCTCACACACGCACTCTCTCTCACACACACACTCTCTCTCACACACACACTTTCTCTCTCACACATACACTCTCTCTCACGCACACACTCTCTCTCACGCACACACTCTCTCTCACGCACACACTCTCTCTCACGCACACACTCTCTCTCACGCACACTCTCTCTCTCACGCACACACTCTCTCTCTCACACTCTCTCACACACACTCTCTCTCACGCACACGCTCTCTCGCACACACTCTCTCTCTCGCACACTCTCTCTCTCGCACACTCTCTCTCTCTCGCACACACTCTCTCGCACACACACTCTCTCGCACACACACTCTCTCTCTCACACACACTCTCTCTCACACACACTCTCTCTCACACATTCTCTCGCACACACTCTCTCTCTCGCACACTCTCTCTCTCGCACACACTCTCTCTCTCTCACACACACTCTCTCTCTCTCACACACACTCTCTGTCTCACACACACACACTCTTTCTCACACACACTCTTTCTCACACACACTCTTTCTCACACACACTCTTTCTCACACACACTCTCTCTCACACACACTCTCTCTCACACACACTCTCTCTCACACACACTCTCTCTCACACACACTCTCTCTCACACACACTCTCTCTCACACACACTCTCTCTCACACACACTCTCTCTCACACACACTCTCTCTCACACACACTCTCTCTCTCACACACACTCTCTCTCTCGCTCACACTCTCTCTCACACACACTCTCTCTCACACACACTTTGTCACACACTCTCTCTCGCAAACACACTCTCTCACACACACACTCTCTCTCTCACACACTCGTTCTCTCACACACACACACACACACACACACACAATGATGGCAAAATGTAGAGGAAGATTTGAGCTGTATCTAACCCCGTGCTGTACCTGTCCTGGGTCTGGTTGATGTGCACAATGTGGAGGCAGCTTTTCCTTTAATCTAGCACTATGCTGTATCTGTCATTGGATTATTTGATGGGGACAGTGTATAGGGAGCTTCACTCTGTATCTCACCCGGTGCTGTACCTCTCCTGGGAGTGTTTGATGGGGACAGTGTAGAGGGAGCTTCACTCTGTATCTCACCCCGTGCTGTACCTCTCCTGGGAGTGTTTGATGGGGACAGTGTAGAGGGAGCTTCACTCTGTATCTAAACCCATGCTGTTCATGTCCTGGGAGTGTTTGATGGGGATAGTGTAGAGGGAGCTTTATCAGTATCTAACCCTGTGCTGTACATGTCCTGGGAGTGTTTGATGGGGATAGTGTAGAGGGAGCTTTATCTGTATCTAACCCTGTGCTGTATATGTCCTGGGAGTGTTTGATGAGGACAGGGAAGTGGGAGCTTTACTCTATATCTAACAACTTGCTGTATCTGTCGTGGGTGTGTTTGATGGGGACAGTGTCGAGGGAGCTTTACTCTATCTAATCCCGTGCTGTACCTGTGCTGGGCGAGTTTGATGGGGACAGTGTAGAGGGAGATTTACTCTGTATCTCACCCCGTGCTGTATCTGTTCCGGGAGTGTTTGATGGGGACAGTGTCGAGGGAGATTTACCCTGTATCTTACCCCATGTTGTACCTGTCCTGGGACTGTTTGATGGGGACAGTGTCGAGGGAGCTTTACTCTCTATCTAACCACTTGCTGTATCTGTCCTGGGAGTGTTTGATGGGGACAGTGAAGAGGGAGCTTTACTCTGTATCTAACCCCGTGCTGTACCTGTCCTGGGAGTGTTTGATGGGGATAGTGCAGAAGGAGCTTTACTTTGTATCAAACCCATGCTGTACCTGTCCTGGGAGTGTTTGATGGGGGACAGTGTAGAGGGAGCTTTACTCTGTATCTAACCCCGTGCTGTACCTGTCCTGGGCGGGTTTGTTGGGGACAGTGCAGAGGGAGCTTTCCTCTGTATCTAACCCCGTGCTGTATCTGTCCTTGGTTTGTTTGATGGGGACAGTGTAGAGGGAGCTTTAATCTATATCTAACCCCGTGCTGTGTCTGTCCTGGGAGTGTTTGATGGGAACAGTGTAGAGAGAGCTTTACTCTGTGTCGAACTCTGTGCTGTCCCTGTACCTTTCCTGTGAGTGTTTGATGGGAACAGTGTCGAGGGAGCTTTAGTTTACATCTCATCCCGTGATTCAGTTACTGATAGACTGCAGAGGAAGATCAGGTCACACACATGAGATTAATTGGATTAATTGAATTGTTTATTTATTTAATTAGTCAGCTAGTGTGTGTATTTTTTTGGCCTTTACTTTAACAGCAGTTTTTCAAGTTTAAAGTGAAAACTAGAAGTGGGCAGCAAAGGAGTCTGGGAAGGGTTTTTTAAGCGCGTGAAGTATAAAAGGTAGGCTGCAGTATACAGCGGGCAGCATCGGGAGTGGGCAGTGGAGTGTGTGGGAAGCAGAGTGTGAGCTATAAGACTTTGGCTCACAGGGCTTAGGCTGAAAGGGCGAGTAGGGGTGAGTTTGAATTCATTTTTGCACTTTCTACCTGGTACTGGCAAGGTATCTAGAGAGGATGGGTGTGCAGGCAGTGCTATGTTCCTCTTGCACTATGTTTGAGGTGAGGGACGACGACAGTGTCCCTACTGATTACACCTGTGGGAAGTGCACCCATCTGCAGCTCCTCCAAAACCGTGTTAGGGAACTGGAGCTGGAGTTGGATGAACTTAGGATCATCAGGGACGCAGAGATGGCCATAGACACAAGCTTTAGGAATACAGTTACTCCGAGGATTGAAAACAGATGGGTGACGGTGAGAGGGGCTGGGAGGAAGCAGTCCGTGCAGGGATCCCCGGTGGTCGTTCCCCTTAGCAACAAGTATTCCGCTTTGGATACGGTTGAGGGGGATGACGTACCAGTGGGGAGCCGCAGTGAGAGGATCTCCAGCACTGTGTCCGTCTCTGTGGCTCGGGAGGGAAAGGGGGAGAGCGGGAGGGCGATAGTTATTGGGGACTCGTTAGTTAGAGGGATAGATAGGAGGTTCTGTGGCAGCAAAAGAGACTCACGGATGGTATGTTGCCTACCGGATGCCAAGGTCCGTGATATCTCAGACCGTGTTTTCCAGATTCTGAAGGGGGAGGGGAAACAGTCACAAGTCGTGGTGCACATTGGTACCAATGACATAGGTAAGAGAAGGGACGGGGATTTAAAGCAGGAATTTCTGGAGCTGGGCTGGAAGCTGAGAGCCAAGACGAAACATGTGGTCATCTCTGGTACGTTGCCGGTGCCACGTGATAGCGAGTTGAGGAACAGGGAGAGAGTGCACTTAAACATGTGGTTGCAGGGATGGTGTAGGAGGGAGGGTTTCAGATACGTGGATAATTGGAACACGTTCTGGGGAAGGTGGGACCTGTACAAACAGGACGGGGTGCACCTGAACCAGAGGGGCACCAATATCCTCGGAGGGAAATTTGTTACGGCTCTTCAGGGGGGTTTAAACTAATTTGTCAGGGGAGTGGGAAAGGGAGTTGTAGTCCAGAAGTCAGTGAGGGTGGTGAGGTATTGGGGAAGGTATCAGGGTCAAGGGTGGGTACCGGTAGACAGGAAGGTGGGTTGAAGTGTGTCTACTTCAATGCAAAGAGCATCCGGAACAAGGTAGATGAACTTGGGGCGTGGATTGGTACTTGGGACTACGATGTTGTGGCCATTACGGAGACGTGGGTAGAACAAGGACAGGAATGGTTGTTGGACGTTCCGGGGTATAGATGTTTCACTAAGTGTAGGGAAGCTGGTAAAAGAGGTGGAGGAGTGGCATTGTTAATCAAGGATAGTTTAACGGCTGCAGAAAGGCACTTCGAGGGGGATCTGCACACTGAGGTAATATGGGCTGAAGTTAGAAATAGGAAAGGAGCGGTCACGTTGCTAGGAGTTTACTATAGGCCCCCAAATAGTAATAGAGATGTGGAGGAAGAAATTGCTAAGCAGATTATGGATATGTGTGGGGGTCACAGGGTAGTTGTCATGGGGGACTTTAACTTTCCAAATATTGATTGGAACCTTTGTAGGTCAAATAGTTTGGATGGGGCAGTTTTTGTGCAGTGTGTGCGGGAGGGTTTCCTGACACAATATGTGGATGGGCCGACTAGAGGTGAGGCCACATTGGATTTGGTACTGGGAAATGAACCGGGCCAAGTGTTAGATTTGGTTGTGGGAGAGCAATTTGGAGATAGTGACCACAATTCGGTGTCTTTTGTTATTGCAATGGAGAGGGATAGGGCCGTACGGCAGGGCAAGGTTTACAATTGGGGGAGGGGTAATTATGATGCGATTAGGCAAGAATTAGGGGGCATAAGTTGGGAACAGAAACTGTCAGAGAAAGGAACTAATGAAAAGTGGAACTTTTTCAAGGAACAAATACTGGATGTCCTTGATAGGTATGTTCCTGTCAGGCAGGGAGGAAATGGCCGAGTGAGGGAACCATGGTTCACAAAAGAGGTGGAATGTCTTGTGAAAAGGAAGAGGGAAGCTTATGTCGGGATGAGGAAACAAGGTTCAGATGGCTCGATTGAGGGTTACAAGTTAGCAAGGAATGAGCTGAAAAAGGGGCTTAGGAGAGCTAGGAGGGGACATGAGAAGTCCTTGGCGGGTCGGATCAAGGAAAACCCCAAGGCTTTTTACTCTTATGTGAGGAATAAAAGAATGACCAGGGTGAGGTTAGGGCCGGTCAAGGACAGTAGTGGGAACTTGTGTATGGAGTCAGTAGAGATAGGCGAGGTGATGAATGAATACTTTTCTTCAGTGTTCACCAAGGAGAGGGGCCATGTTTTTGAGGAAGAGAAGGTGTTACAGGCTAATAGGCTGGAGGAAATAGATGTTCGGAGGGAGGATGTCTTGGCAGTTTTGAATAAACTGAAGGTCGATAAGTCCCCTGGGCCTGATGAAATGTATCCTAGGATTCTTTGGGAGGCAAGGGATGAGATTGCAGAGCCTTTGGCGTTGATCTTTGGGTCCTCGCTGTCCACGGGGATGGTGCCAGAGGACTGGAGAATGGCGAATGTTGTTCCTCTGTTTAAGAAAGGGAATAGAAATGACCCTGGTAATTATAGACCGGTTAGTCTTACTTCGGTGGTTGGTAAATTGATGGAAAGGGTCCTTAGGGATGGGATTTACGACCATTTAGAAAGATGCGGATTAATCCGAGATAGTCAGCACGGATTCGTGAAGGGCAAGTCGTGCCTCACAAATTTGATAGAATTTTTTGAGGAGGTAACTAAGTGTGTTGATGAAGGTAGGGCAGTTGATGTCATATACATGGATTTTAGTAAGGCGTTTGATAAGGTCCCCCATGGTCGGCTTATGATGAAAGTGAGGAGGTGTGGGATAGAGGGAAAGTTGGCCGATTGGATAGGCAACTGGCTGTCTGACCGAAGACAGAGGGTGGTGGTCGATGGAAAATTTTCGGATTGGAGGCAGGTTGCTAGCGGTGTGCCGCAGGGATCAGTGCTTGGTCCTCTGCTCTTTGTGATTTTTATTAATGACTTAGAGGAGGGGGCTGAAGGGTGGATCAGTAAATTTGCTGATGACACCAAGATTGGTGGAGTAGTGGATGAGGTGGAGGGCTGTTGTAGGCTGCAAAGAGACATAGATAGGATGCAAAGCTGGGCTGAAAAATGGCAAATGGAGTTTAACCCTGATAAATGTGAGGTGATTCATTTTGGTAGGACAAATTTAAATGTGGATTACAGGGTCAAAGGTAGGGTTCTGAAGACTGTGGAGGAACAGAGAGATCTTGGGGTCCATATCCACAGATCTCTAAAGGTTGCCACTCAAGTGGATAGAGCTGTGAAGAAGGCATATAGTGTGTTAGCTTTTATTAACAGGGGGTTGGAGTTTAAGAGCCGTGGGGTTATGCTGCAACTGTACAGGACCTTGGTGAGACCACATTTGGAATATTGTGTGCAGTTCTGGTCACCTCACTATAGGAAGGATGTGGAAGCGCTGGAAGGAGTGCAGAGGAGATTTACCAGGATGCTGCCTGGTTTGGAGGGTAGGTCTTATGAGGAAAGGTTGAGGGAGCTAGGGCTGTTCTCTCTGGAGCGGAGGAGGCTGAGGGGAGACTTAATAGAGGTGTATAAAATGATGAAGGGGATAGATAGAGTGAACGTTCAAAGACTATTTCCTCGGGTGGATGGAGCTATTACAAGGGGGCATAACTATAGGGTTCGTGGTGGGAGATACAGGACGGATATCAGAGGTAGGTTCTTTACGCAGAGAGTGGTTGGGGTGTGGAATGGACTGCCTGCAGTGATAGTGGATTCAGACACTTTAGAAACATTTAAGCGGTTATTGGATAGGCACATGGAGCACACCAGGATGATAGGGAGTGGGATAGCTTGATCTTGGTTTCAGATAAAGCTCGGCACAACATCGTGGGCCGGAGGGCCTGTTCTGTGCTGTACTGTTCTATGTTCTATGAGCTTATCAAAGAACAAAGAGAATTACAGCACAGGAACAGGCCCTTCGGCCCTCCAAGCCTGCACCAACCATGCTGCCCGACTGAACTAAAACCCCCTACCCTTCCGGGGACCATATCCCTCTATTCCCATCCTATTCATGTATTTGTCCAGACGTTCCGTAAAACTCACTATCGTATCTGCTTCCACTACCTCCCCCGTCAGTGAGTTCCAGGCACCCACCACCCTCTGTGTAAAAAGACTTGCCTTGTACATCTCCTTTAAACCTTGCCCCTCACACCTTAAACCTATGCCCCCTAGATTTTGAATCTTCCACCCTGGTAAAAAGCTTCTGACTATCCACTCTGTCCATGCCCCTCATAATCTTGTAGAATTCTATCAGGTCGCCCCTCAACCTCCGTCGTTCCAGTGAGAACAAACCAGGTTTCTCCAATCCCTCCTCAGAGCTAATGCCCTCCATCCTAGGAAACATCCTGGTAAATCTTTTCTGAACCCTCTCCAAAGCCTCCACATCTTTCTGGTAGTGTGTCGATCAGAATTGAACACTATATTCCAAGTGCGGCCTAACTAAGGTTCGATAAAGCTGCTGTATCCATGCCCTCATTATTTTAGAGACCTCTATAAGAACACCACTAAGCCAACTCAAGGGAAAAAAGTCCCAGAGTATCCAGCCTCTCATTATAACTCAAACCATCAGGACCCCATAGCATCCCAGTAATTCTTTTCTGCACACTTTCTAGCTTAATAATCTCCTTTCTATAAGGGTGACCAGAACAATACACAGCATTCCAAGTGTGGTCTTACCAATGTCTTGTACAACTCCAACAAGACGTCCCAACTCCTGTGTTCAATGTTTTGACCAATGAAACCAAGCATGTGGAATGCCTTCTTCACCACTCTATCCACCTGTGACTCCACTTTCAAGGAGCTATCAATCTGTACCCCGAGATCCCTTTGTTCTGTAACTCTCACCAACACCCTACCATTAACTGAGTAAGTCCTGTGTTTGTTCAATCTACCAAAATGCATCACCTTGCATTTATCTAAATTAAACTCCATCTGCCATTCAACAGCCCACTGGCCCAATTGATCAAGATCCCATTGCAACCCTAGATAACCTTCTTCACTGTCCACTATGCCACAAATCTTGGTGTCAACTGCAAACTTACAAACCATGCCTCCTAAATTCTGATCCAAATCATTAATATAAATGACAAATAACAGTGGACCCAGCACCGATCCCTGAGGCACCCCGTTGGTCACAGGCCTCCAGTTTGACAAAAAAACAACCCTCTACAACCACCCTCTGTCTTCTGTCATCAAGCCTATTTTGTATCCATTTGGCTACCTCACCCTGGATCCCGTGAGATTTAACCAAATCCTGTCTGCTTTTGTTTTTAAATTTGTACATTTTTAAACACAGAAACAGTTCTGTATCGAACTCTGTGCTGTACCTGTAACTTTCCTGGGAGTGTTTGATGGGAACAGTGTCGAGGGAGCTTTACTTTGCATCTAATCCCGTGTTTCAGTCACTGATAGACTGTAGAGGAAGATCAGGTCACACACACGCTCTCCTTACACACTCTCAGACACACACACACACACACACACATACACACACATGCTCTCTCTGTCTCTCACACACACATACACTATCTCTTACGCACTCTCTCACTCACACACATGCTCTTCCTCTCTGTCACACACACATTCTCTCTGTCACACACATTCTCTCACACACACTTTCACGCTCACACACTCTCACCGATGCATTCTCTCTCACTGACACACTCTCACACACATGCACTCAGTCTCGCACACACACATTCACTCAATCTCTCACTCACATACACTCTGTCTCTCACACATACACTCTCTCTCACACATGCACCCTCAAACATATACACTCGCTCACACACACACTCTCTCTCACACACACACTCTCTCTCACACACACACTCTCTCTCACACACACACTCTCTCTCACACACACACTCTCTCTCACACACACACACTCTCTCTCACACACACACTCTCTCGCACACACTCTTTCTCTCGCACACTCTCTCTCTCTCACACACACACTCTCTCTCACGCACATGCTCTCTCCCTCTCGCACACTCTCTCCCTCTCGCACACACTCTCCCTCTCGCATACACTCTCCCTCTCGCACACACTCTCCCGCTCGCACACACTCTCCCTCTCGCACACACTCTCCCTCTCGCACACACTCTCCCTCTCGCACACACTCTCTCCCTCACACACACTCTCCCTCTCACACACACTCTCTCTCTCGCACACACTCTGTCTCTCACACACACTCTCTCACACACACACACACACACTCTCTCTCACACACACTCTCTCTCAC
>NW_027590684.1:175000-197500 GCF_964213995.1 Mustelus asterias
TGTCCCTGTCCTGGGAGTGTTTGATGGGGACAGTGTAGAGGGAGGTTTACTGTGTATCTAACCCGTGCTGTATCTGTCCTGGGAGTGTTTGATGGGGACAGTGTCGAGCGAGCTTCACTCTGTATCTAAACCCGTGCTGTACATGTCCTGGGAGTGTTTGATGGAGACAGTGTAGGGGGGCCTTTACTCTGTATTGAATCCCGTGCTGTATTTGTCCTGGGAGTGTTTAATGGGGACAGTGTCGATTGAGCTATACTCTGTACCTAACCCTGTGCTGTACCTGTCCTGGGAGTGTTTGATGGGGACAGGACTTGGGGGACATTGGATTTTAGACAATGTTTCGGGTTTTAGACTTTTCGGAGTGAAATTCAGGAACACTTTGCCACACCAGGTGTGATATTAGTTTGGAACTACCTTCTATAATTCACAGTTGATGCTCAGTCACTTATTAATGTTCAAACCCGAAGTTGATAGATGGTATTTTACACACAGGAGAAGCAATTTAAAATCAATGGGTCAATGTTAAAATACTTGCAGCAACAGAGAGACCTGGGGTTTCAGTTCATTTTTACATCTTAAAGATTCAACCTGGGGCTCAGAATCTGTCAGTTGAATCTACTTTTCCTGTCCCGAAAAGGTGTCAACAATTGTGTTGGGGAATGTGACAAAAGGTGACATTCCTGCATCCTGCACAGTGAGGTTGGGAGGTTGTTTGAAAGGAGATTCAGAAAGTGTCAATTAGATTGTGTCTCTTTGCAGAAGTTGAGTATTTCACAGGAGATGCCTTGAGATAAAGGAAAGTTTTACCAATGTCTGCGTAACTTTCAAAGTCTCCAGACGCATGAAGGGGGCAGAGATTTTGTAATATTCAGAGCAGGAGATGGGGGACAATCACAGAATTGAAGATGTGAGGCAATCTCTTGTTTCTGATTGTCAATCTGTAGCTTTTAAACTTTAGTCCTGGGCTAATCATTCCAAGTTTGCAATCCCACACTTTGCTGTTGTTAATTTTGAGTTGTAAATTTTCTGAAATTGATTCTGTAATAAAAATCCCTGCAGGATGCAATGATTCCCATTCTGTCTGCTGCTGCAAAGCCCCAGTTTGTGTCTCAGTTTCACTATTTATCAACCACTTAAGATCCAAGAGCCATAGAATTCCTACACTGCAGAATGAGGCCATTCAGCCCAACAAGCCTGCCCCAAAAATAATCCCACCCAGGCCCGAATCCCCCTGACACTAAGGGGCAATTTAGCAAAGTGCAAACTCCACACAGACAGTCACTCGAGGCGGGGAATCGAACCCAGATCCCTGGCGCTGTGAGTCAGCAGTGCTAACCACTGTGCCACCGTGTCGCCCGGTGATGAGACAGAACGTTTGCCAAAGTGCACAGAAATAGGCAGCATTGTCAGCATTTTAGCTGGAAGCTTCAAATGACAAAGGGATCTTAATAGTAGAGTCACAGAATCCCTGCAGTGCAGAAGGAGACCATTCAGCCCATCGAGTCTGTACTGACTCTCTGACACAGTATCTTACCAAGGCCCTTGACCCAGCCCTATCCCCGTAACACCACACATTTACCTTAATCCACCGAACCAACACAGCTTTGGACAGGAAACGGCAATTTACTGTGTCCAATCCACAAATTTGGAAAATACTGGGATGGATTGAGAAATGGTTTCCGGGCAGAAAACAGAGCTCAGATACAAATGGGCCCTTTGGCCCAACTTTTCCCTGCCACCCAGTTTTTACCATTAAGCTCGTATCAAATGCCTTGCGTTTGGCCCAAATCCCTCCATACCAATCTTACCAGAATAACTGTCTAAATGCTTTTTAAAATATAAAATTGTGTCCGCTTCTACTACGACCTCTGGCAGCTTGTTCCAATCCCTCACCACCCTATGTGTGAAAAGAATTGCCCTCTGGACCCTCTCCCCTCTCACCTTAAACCTATGTCTTCTAGTTTTAGACTCCCCTCCCTTTTGGAAAAGATGTTGACGAGCTTATCAAAGAACAAAGAGAATTACAGCACAGGAACAGGCCCTTCGGCCCTCCAAGCCTGCACCAACCATGCTGCCCGACTGAACTAAAACCCCCTACCCTTCCGGGGACCATATCCCTCTATTCCCATCCTATTCATGTATTTGTCCAGATGTTCCGTAAAACTCACTATCGTATCTGCTTCCACGACCTCCCCCGGCAGCGAGTTCCAGGCACCCACCACCCTCTGTGTAAAAAAACTTGCCTTGTACATCTCCTTTAAACCTTGCCCCTCACACCTTAAACCTATGCCCCCTAGATTTTGAATCTTCCACCCTGGTAAAAGGCTTCTGACTATCCACTCTGTCCATGCCCCTCATAATCTTGTAGAATTCTATCAGGTCGCCCCTCAACCTCCGTCGTTCCAGTGAGAACAAACCAGGTTTCTCCAATCTCTCCTCAGAGCTAATGCCCTCCATCCTAGGAAACATCCTGGTAAATCTTTTCTGAACCCTCTCCAAAGCCTCCACATCTTTCTGGTAGTGTGTCGATCATAATTGAACACTATATTCCAAGTGCGGCCTAACTAAGGTTCGATAAAGCTGCTGTATCCATGCCCTCATTATTTTAGAGACCTCTATAAGAACACCACTAAGCCAACTCAAGGGAAAAAAGTCCCAGAGTATCCAGCCTCTCATTATAACTCAAACCATCAGGACCCCATAGCATCCCAGTCATTCTTTTCTGCACACTTTCGAGCTTAATAATCTCCTTTCTATAAGGGTGACCAGAACAATACACAGCATTCCAAGTGTGGTCTTACCAATGTCTTGTACAACTTCAACAAGACGTCCCAACTCCTGTGTTCCATGTTCTGACCAATGCAACCAAGCATGTGGAATGCCTTCTTCACCACTCTATCCACCTGTGACTCCACTTTCAAGGAGCTATCAATCTGTACCCCGAGATCCCTTTGTTCTGTAACTCTCACCAACACCCTACCATTAACTGAGTAAGTCCTGTGTTGGTTCGATCCACCAAAATGTATCACCTTGCATTTATCTAAATTAAACTACACCTGCCATTCAACAGCCCACTGGCCCAATTGATCAAGATCCCATTGCAACCCTAGATAACCTTCTTCACTGTCCACTATGCCACTAATCTTGGTGTCAACTGCAAACTTACAAACCATGCCTCCTAAATTCTCATCCAAATCATTAATATAAATGACAAATAACAGTGGACCCAGCACCGATCCCTGAGGCACCCCGCTGGTCACAGGCCTCCAGTTTGACCAAAAAAACAACCCTCTACACCACCCTCTGTCTTCTGTCATCAAGCCAATTTTATATCCATTTGGCAACCTCACCCTGGATCCCGTGAGATTTAACCAAATACTGTCTGCTTTTGTTTTTAAATGTTTACATTTTTAAACACTGAAACGTCTTGCCCTTGTTGGGAATATCAGTGCGGTTTGAGAAAAGCAAACACTGATCCCACACTCAACACTCCCCAACACAGGACTGAGCAGAGAGTGTGAAATGTGACTGGTGTGAGTGTGGATTGTCTTTTAAAAGTGGGTAAGAAACACTCCTCCATTTTCAAATCTTTACCTTGCTTATGTAGCGTCTTGGACTCCCCTGACACTCACTATCCATCTGAATTAATCTCTATTCCTCACTGTCTAACTGTTACTCTCTGCATTGCTCCCTCTCCCTATCTCTCTGTTACTCTGCATCGCTCCATCTCTCTCTCTCTCTTCCTCTCTCTCTCTCTATCCCTCTCATCCACCATGTTGTTTATCATTAAGGGGTCTAATCACGGAGAATTCAAACACTTTTTCTGTTTCTGTCTTGGCAGAATTAGCAACATTAGTGGATATTTCAAGACTGGATTCACACAATACAGACCGAACGCTGGTGAGCTCAGTACACGTGGTACCTGAATGTTACAATAAGATAGAATCTGTATTCAGACAACTGTCACCCCACAGGGTCCAAACTTCACCGTGTTAATTTGATTTGATTTGATTGATTTGAATTGGGATGCAGTGAGAAGTATTGTTTCTTGTGCGCTATCCAGACAAAACATTCCGTACATAGAGTGCACAGGGGAGAAGGAGAGGAAAGGGTGCAGAATATAGTGTTGCGGTTACTGATAGGGTGTAGAAAAAGATCAGCTCACACACACACACTCTCTCTTACACACTCTTAGACACACACATAATCTCACGCGCACACACGCTCTCTCTCTCTCACACACACACTCTCTCACACTCTCAGACACACACATACTATCTCACACACACACACACTCTCACACACACACGCTCTCTCTCTCTCGCACACACACTCTCTCACACTCTCAGACACACACATACTATCTCACACACACACTCTCTCTCACACACACACACGCTCTCTCTCTCACACACACACGCTCTCTCTCTCTCACACACACACTCTCTCACACTCTCAGACACACACATACTATCTCACACACACACACACACACTCTCACACACACACACTCTCTCTCTCTCGCACACACACTCTCTCACACTCTCAGACACACACATACTATCTCACACACACACTCTCTCTCACACACACACGCTCTCTCTCTCACACACACACTCTCTCTCTCTCACACACACACTCTCTCACACTCTCAGACACACATACACTCTCTCTCACACACACACTCACTCTCTCAGATGCACTCTGTCTCCATCACACATTGTCTCTCTTTCTCACACTCTCCCTCTCACACACACACACAAACTCATATTCTCTCTCTCACACACACACATTCTCTCTCACACACACAATGTGGAGGGAGATTTACGCTGTATCTCACCCGATGCTGTACCTGTCCTGGGTGTGTTTGATGTGGAGGCAGCTTTTCCCTGCATCTATCCCCATGCTGTATCTGTCATTGGAATATTTGATTGTCATGATGTGGAGATTTGATAGTTATTTGATAGTGACAGTGTAGAGGGAGCTTTATCTGTATCTAACCCCGTGCTGTACCTGTCCTGGAAGTGTTTCATGGGGACAGTGACGAGGGAGCTTTACTCTGTATCTCACCCCGTGCTGTACCTGTCCTGGGTGTGTTTGATGGGAACAGTGCAGAGGGAGCTTTACTCTGTATCTAACCCCGTGCTGTACCTGTCCTGGGAGTGTTGGATGGGAACAGTGTAGAGAGAGCTTTACTCTGTATCGAACTCTGTGCTGTGTCTGTCCTGGGAGTGTTTGATGGGAACAGTGTAGAGAGAGCTTTACTCTGTATCGAACTCTGTGCTGTACCTGTACCTTTCCTGGGAGTGTTTGATGGGAACAGTGTCGAGGGAGCTTTACTTTGCATCTAATCCCGTGATTCAGTTACTGATAGACTGTAGAGGAAGATCAGGTCACACACACACTCTCCTTACACACTCTCAGACACACACACACACATACACACATGCTCTCTCTGTCTCTCACACACACATACACTATCTCTTACGCACTCTCTCACTCACACACATGCTCTTTCTCTCTGTCACACACACTCTTTCTCTCTCTCTCACACACTTTCTCTCTCACACACATTCTCTCACACACACTTTCACCCATGCATTCTCTCTCACTGACACACTCTCACACACATGCACTCAGTCTCTCACACACACAGATACACTCACTCTCTCACACACATACACTCTCTCACACATACACTCTCTCTCAACCATATACTCTCTCTCTCGCACACACACACTCTCACACACACAATCACTCTCACACACACAATCACTCTCACACACACACTCTCTCTCTCGCACACACTCTCTCTCACACTCTCTCTCTCACACACACACTCTCTTTCTCACACACACACTTTCTCACACACACTCTCTCACACGCACACACTCTCTCTCGCACACACTCTCTCACACACACACACTTTCTCACACACTCTCTCTCTCGCACACACACTCTCTCTCACACACACAAACTCTCTCTCTCTCACACACACACACACACACACACACACACACACACACACACACACACACACACACACACACACAATGATGGGCAAAATGTAGAGGAAGATTTGAGCTGTATCTAACCCCGTGCTGTACCTGTCCTGGGTGTGTTTGATGTGCACAATGTGGAGGCAGCTTTTCCTTTAATCTCGCTCCATGCTGTATCTGTCATTGGATTATTTGATGGGGACAGTGTATAGGGAGCTTCACTCTGTATCTCACCCCGTGCTGTACCTGTCCTGGGAGTGTTTGATGGGGACAGTGTCGAGGGAGCTTCAGTCTGTATCTAAACCCGTGCTGTACATGTCCTGGGAGTGTTTGATGTTGATAGTGTAGAGGGAGCTTCACTCTGCATCTAACCCTGTGCTGTACATGTCCTGGGAGTGTTTGATGAGGACAGTGAAGTGGGAGCTTTACTCTATATCTAACCACTTGCTGTATCTGTCGTGGGAGTGTTTGATGAGGACAGTGAAGTGGGAGCTTTACTCTATATCTAACCACTAGCTGTACCTGTGCTGGGAGTGTTTGATGGGGACAGTGTAGACGGAGATTTATTCTGTATCTCACCCCGTGCTGTATCTGTTAGAACATAAGAACATAAGAAATAGGAGCAGGAGTAGGCCATCTAGCCCCTCGAGCCTGCCCCGCCATTCAATAAGGTCATGGCTGATCTGACGTGGATCAGTACCACTTACCCGCCTGATCCCCATAACCCTTAATTCCCTTACCGATCAGGAATCCATCCATCCGCGCTTTAAACATATTCAGCGAGGTAGCCTCCACCACCTCAGTGGGCAGAGAATTCCAGAGATTCACCACCCTCTGGGAGAAGAAGTTCCTCCTCAACTCTGTCTTAAACCGACCCCCCTTTATTTTGAGGCTGTGTCCTCTAGTTTTAACTTCCTTACTAAGTGGACAGAATCTCTCCGCCTCCACCCTATCCAGCCCCCGCATTATCTTATAATATCTGTTCCGGGAGTGTTGATGGGGACAGTGTAGAGGGAGATTTACACTGTATCTAACCCCATGCTGTAGCTGTCCTGGGAGTGTTTGATGGGGACAGTGTCAAGGGAGCTTTACTCTATATCTAACCACTTGCTGTACCTGTCCTGGGAGTGTTTCATGGGGACAGTGAAGAGGGAGCTTTACTCTGTATCTAACCCCGTGCTGTACCTGTCCTTGGTTTGTCTGATGGGGATATTGTAGAGGGAGCTTTACTCCATATCTAACCCCCTGCTGTATCTGTTCTTGGAGTGTTTGATGGGGACAGTGTCGAGCGAGCTTCACTCTGTATCTAAACCCGTGCTGTCCCTGTCCTGGGAGTGTTTGATGAGGACAGTGTAGAGGGAGCTTTACTCTGTATCTAACCCTGTGCTGTACCTGTCCTGGGAGTGTTTGATGGGGACAGTGGAGAGGGAGCTTTACTCAGTATCTAACCCCGTGTTGGACCTGTCCTGGGAGTGTTTGATGGGGACAGTCTCGAGGGAGCTTTACTCTGTATCTAACCCGTGCTGTACCTGTCCTGGGAGTGTTTGATGGGGGACAGTGTAGAGGGAGCTTTACTCTGTATCTAACCCCGTGCTGTACCTGTCCTGGGAGTGTTTGATGGGGACAGTGTAGAGGGAGCTTTACTCTGTATCTAACCCTG
This sequence comes from Mustelus asterias, assembly GCF_964213995.1. NCBI lineage: Eukaryota > Metazoa > Chordata > Chondrichthyes > Carcharhiniformes > Triakidae > Mustelus > Mustelus asterias. The sequence continues at coordinate 182,660 of NW_027590684.1, forward strand.
TGCTGTACCTGTCCTGGGAGTGTTTGATGGGGACAGTGGAGAGGGAGCTTTACTCAGTATCTAACCCCGTGTTGGACCTGTCCTGGGAGTGTTTGATGGGGACAGTCTCGAGGGAGCTTTACTCTGTATCTAACCCGTGCTGTACCTGTCCTGGGAGTGTTTGATGGGGGACAGTGTAGAGGGAGCTTTACTCTGTATCTAACCCCGTGCTGTACCTGTCCTGGGAGTGTTTGATGGGGACAGTGTAGAGGGAGCTTTACTCTGTATCTATCCCTGTGCTGTACCTGTCCTGGGAGTGTTTGATGGGGACAGTCTCGAGGGAGCTTTACTCTGTATCTAAACCCGTGCTGTACCTGTCCTGGGCGAGTTTGTTGGGGACAGTGCAGAGGGAGCTTTACTCTGTATCTAACCCCGTGCTGTATCTGTCCTTGGTTTGTTTGATGGGGACAGTGTAGAGGGAGCTTTACTCTATATCTAACCCCGTGCTGTATCTGTTCTGGGACGGTTTGATGGGGAGAGTGGACAGTGAGCTTTAATCTGTATCTAACCCCGTGCTGTAACTGTCCTGGGAGTGTTTGATGGGGACAGTGTAGTGGGAGCTTTACGCTGTATCTAACCCCGTGCTGTATCTGTCCTGGGTGTGTTGGATGGGGACAGTGGAGAGAGAGCTTTACTCTGTATCGAACTCTGTGCTGTACCTGTACCTTTCCTGGGTGTGTTTGATGGGAACAGTGTCAAGGGAGCTTTACTTTGCATCTAATCCCGTGATTCAGTTACTGATAGACTGCCGAGGAAGATCAGGTCACACACACGCTCTCCTTACACACTCTCAGACACACACACACACACATACACACACGCTCTCTCTGCCTCTCACACACACATGCACTATCTCTTACGCACTCTCTCACTCACACACATGCTCTTTCTCTCTGTCACACACACTTTCTCTCTCTCACACACTTTCTCTCTCACACACACTTTCTCTCTCACACATTCTCTCACACACACTTTCACGCTCACACACTCTCACCCATGCATTCTCTCTCACTGACACACTCTCACACACATGCACTCAGTCTCTCACACACACATACACTCACTCTCTCACACACATACACTCCCTCTCACACACACATACACTCACTCTCTCACACACATACACTCTCTCTCTCACACACATACACTCTCTCTCACGCACACACTCTCTCTCACGCACTCTCTCTCTCTCTCGCACACACTCTCTCTCTCACGCACACACTCTCTCTCACGCACACACTCTCTCTCACACACACACACTCTCTCTCTCGCACACGGTCTCTCTCACACACGCTCTCTCGCACACGCTCTCTCTCTCGCACACGCTCTCTCTCTCGCACACGCTCTCTCTCTCGCACACGCTCTCTCTCTCGCACACGCTCTCTCTCTCGCACACGCTCTCTCTCTCGCACACGCTCTCTCTCTCGCACACGCTCTCTCTCTCGCACACGCTCTCTCTCTCGCACACGCTCTCTCTCTCGCACACGCTCTCTCTCTCGCACACGCTCTCTCTCTCGCACACGCTCTCTCTCTCGCACACGCTCTCTCTCTCGCACACGCTCTCTCTCTCGCACACGCTCTCTCTCTCGCACACGCTCTCTCTCTCGCACACGCTCTCTCTCTCGCACACGCTCTCTCTCTCGCACACGCTCTCTCTCTCTCGCACACACTCTCGCTCTCGCACACGCTCTCTCTCTCTCTCGCACACTCTCTCTCTCACACACTCTCTCTCACGCCCACGCTCTCTCTCTCGTACGCACTCTCTCTCTCACACACACTCTCTCTCTCACACACACACTCTCTCTCTCACACACACACTCTCTCTCGCACTCTCTCTCGCACACACTCTCTCGTACACACTCTCTCTCTCGCACACTCTCTCACACACACACACACTCTCTCTCTCACACACACACTCTCTCTCGCACTCTCTCTCGCACACACTCTCTCGTACACACTCTCTCTCTCGCACACTCTCTCACACACACACACACACTTTCTCTCTCACACACATTCTCTCACACACACTTTCACGCTCACACACTCTCACCCATGCACTCTCTCTCACTGTCACACTCTCACACACATGCACTCAGTCTCTCACACACACATACACTCTCTCTCAAGCATATACTCCCTCTCACACACACACTCTCTCACACACACACTCTCTCACACACACACTCTCTCACACACACACTCTCTCTCGCACACACTCTCTCTCACACACACGCTCTCTCACACACACGCTCTCTCTCTCGCACACTCTCTCTCTCTCACACACACACACTCTCTCTCACACATACACTCTCTTATACACACACACACACACAGTGATGGGGCAAAATGTAGAGGAAGATTTGAGCTGTATCGAACCCCGTGCTGTACCTGTCCTGGGTGTGTTTGATGTGCACAATGTGGAGGCAGCTTTTCCTTTAATCTAGCACCATGCTGTATCTGTCATTGGTTTATTTGATAGTGACAGTGTATAGGGAGCTTCACTCTGTATCTAACCCCGTGCTGTACCTGTCCTGGGTGTGTTTGACGGGGACAGTGTCGAGGGAGCTTCACTCTGTATCAAAACCCGTGCTGTACCTGTCCTGGGAGTGTTTGATGGGGGACAGTATAGAGGGAGCTTTACTCTGTATCTAACCCCGTGCTGTACCTGTCCTCGGAGTGTTTGATGGGGACAGTGTAGAGGGAGCTTCACTCTGTATCTAAACACGTGCTGTACCTGTCCTGGGTGTGTTTGATGGGGGACAGTGTAGAGGGAGCTTTACTCTGTATCGAACCCCGTGCTGTATCTCTCCTGGAAGTTTTTTATGGGGACAGTGTAGAGCGAGCTTTGCTCTGTATCTTACCCTGTGCTGTCCCTGTCCTGCGAGTGTTTGATGGGGGACAGTATAGAGGGACCTTTACTCTGTACTGAACCCCGTGCTGTATTTGTCCTGGGAGTGTTTAATGAGGACAGTGTCGAGGGAGCTATACTCTGTACCTAACCCTGTGCTGTACCTGTCCTGGGAGTGTTTGATGGGGACAGGACTTGGGGGACATTGGATTTTAGACAATGTTTCGGGTTTTCGACTTTTCGGAGTGAAATTCAGGAACACTTTGCCACACCAGGTGTGATATTAGTTTGGAACTACCTTCTATAATTCACAGTTGATGCTCAGTCACTTATTAATGTTCAAACCTGAAGTTGATAGATGGTATTTTACACACAGGAGAAGCAATTTAAAATCAATGGGTCAATGTTAAAATACTTGCAGGAACAGAGAGACCTGGGCTTTCAGTTCATTTTTACATCTTAAAGATTCAACCTGGGGCTCAGAATCTGTCAGTTGAATCTACTTTTCCTGTCCCGAAAACGTGTCAACAATTGTGTTGGGGAATGTGACAAAAGGTGACATTCCTGCATCCTGCACAGTGGGGTTGGGAGGTTGTTTGAAAGGAGATTCAGAAAGTGTCAATTAGATTGTATCTCTTTGCAGAAGTTGAGTATTTCACAGGAGATGCCTTGAGATAAAGGAAAGTTTTACCAATGTCTGCGTAACTTTCAAAGTCTCCAGACGCATGAAGGGGGCAGGGATTTTGTAATATTCAGAGCAGGAGATGCCAGACAATCACAGAATTGAAGATGTGAGGCCATCTCTTGTTTCTGAATGTCAATCTGTAGCTTTTAAACTTTAGTCCTCGGCTAATCATTCCAAGTTTGCAATCCCACACTTTGCTGTTGTTAATTTTGAGTTGTAAATTTTCTGAAATTGATTCTGTAATAAAAATCCCTGCAGGATGCAATGATTCCCATTCTGTCTGCTGCTGCAAAGCCCCAGTTTGTGTCTCATTTTCACTATTTATCAACCATTTAAGATCCAAGAGCCATAGAATTCCTACACTGCAGAATGAGGCCATTCAGCCCAACAAGCCTGCCCCGACAATAATCCCACCCAGGCCCGAATCCCCCTGACACTAAGAGGCAATTTAGCAAACGTGCAAACTCCACACAGTCACTCGAGGCGGGGAATCGAACCCAGATCCCTGGCGCTGTGAGTCAGCAGTGCTAACCACTGTGCCACCGTGTCGCCCGGTGATGAGACAGAACGTTTGCCAAAGTGCACAGAAATAGGCAGCATTGTCAGCATTTTAGCTGGAAGCTTCAAATGACAAAGGGATCTTAATAGTAGAGTCACAGAATCCCTGCAGTGCAGAAGGAGACCATTCAGCCCATCGAGTCTGTACTGACTCTCTGACACAGTATCTTACCAAGGCCCTTGACCCAGCCCTATCCCCGTAACCCCACACATTTACCTTAATCCACCGAACCAACACAGCTTTGGACAGGAAACGGCAATTTACTGTGTCCAATCCACAAATTTGGAAAATACTGGGATGGATTGAGAAATGGTTTCCGGGCAGAAAACAGAGCTCAGATACAAATGGGCCCTTTGGCCCAACTTTTCCCTGCCACCCAGTTTTTACCATTAAGCTCGTATCAAATGCCTTGCTTTTGGCCCAAATCCCTCCACACCAATCTTACCAGAATAACTGTCTAAATGCTTTTTAAAATATAAAATTGTGTCCGCTTCTACTACGACCTCTGGCAGCTTGTTCCAATCCCTCACCACCCTATGTGTGAAAAGAATTGCCCTCTGGACCCTCTCCCCTCTCACCTTAAACCTATGTCTTCTAGTTTTAGACTCCCCTCCCTTTTGGAAAAGATGTTGACGAGCTTATCAAAGAACAAAGAGAATTACAGCACAGGAACAGGCCCTTCGGCCCTCCAAGCCTGCACCAACCATGCTGCCCGACTGAACTAAAACCCCCTACCCTTCCGGGGACCATATCCCTCTATTCCCATCCTATTCATGTATTTGTCCAGACGTTCCGTAAAACTCACTATCGTATCTGCTTCCACGACCTCCCCCGTCAGTGAGTTCCAGGCACCCACCACCCTCTGTGTAAAAAGACTTGCCTTGTACATCTCCTTTAAACCTTGCCCCTCACACCTTAAACCTATGCCCCCTAGATTTTGAATCTTCCACCCTGGTAAAAAGCTTCTGACTATCCACTCTGTCCATGCCCCTCATAATCTTGTAGAATTCTATCAGGTCGCCCCTCAACCTCCGTCGTTCCAGTGAGAACAAACCAAGTTTCTCCAATCTCTCCTCAGAGCTAATGCCCTCCATCCTAGGAAACATCCTGGTAAATCTTTTCTGAACCCTCTCCAAAGCCTCCACATCTTTCTGGTAGTGTGTCGATCAGAATTGAACACTATATTCCAAGTGCGGCCTAACTAAGGTTCGATAAAGCTGCTGTATCCATGCCCTCATTATTTTAGAGACCTCTATAAGAACACCACTAAGCCAACTCAAGGGAAAAAAGTCCCAGAGTATCCAGCCTCTCATTATAACTCAAACCATCAGGACCCCATAGCATCCCAGTCATTCTTTTCTGCACACTTTCGAGCTTAATAATCTCCTTTCTATAAGGGTGACCAGAACAATACACAGCATTCCAAGTGTGGTCTTACCAATGTCTTGTACAACTTCAACAAGACGTCCCAACTCCTGTATTCCATGTTCTGACCAATGAAACCAAGCATGTGGAATGCCTTCTTCACCACTCTATCCACCTGTGACTCCACTTTCAAGGAGCTATCAATCTGTACCCCGAGATCCCTTTGTTCTGTAACTCTCACCAACACCCTACCATTAACTGAGTAAGTCCTGTGTTGGTTCGATCCACCAAAATGTATCACCTTGCATTTATCTAAATTAAACTCCATCTGCCATTCAACAGCCCACTGGCCCAACTGATCAATATCCCATTGCAACCCTAGATAACCTTCTTCACTGTCCACTATGCCACTAATCTTGGTGTCATCTGCAAACTTACAAACCATGCCTCCTAAATTCTCATCCAAATCATTAATATAAATGACCAATAACAGTGGACCCAGCACCGATCCCTGAGGCACCCCGTTGGTCACAGGCCTCCAGTTTGACCAAAAAAACAACCCTCGACAACCACCCTCTGTCTTCTGTCATCAAGCCTATTTTATATCCATTTGGCTACCTCACCCTGGATCCCGTGAGATTTAACCAAATCCTGTCTGCTTTTGTTTTTAAATGTTTACATGTTTAAACACTGAAACCTCTTGCCCTTGTTGGGAATATCAGTGCGGTTTGAGAAAAGCAAACACTGATCCCACACTCAACACTCCCCAACACAGGACTGAGCAGAGAGTGTGAAATGTGACTGGTGTGAGTGTGGATTGTCTTTTAAAAGTGGGTAAGAAACACTCCTCCATTTTCAAATCTTTACCTTGCTTATGTAGCGTCTTGGACTCCCCTGACACTCACTATCCATCTGAATTAATCTCTATTCCTCACTGTCTAACTGTTACTCTCTGCATTGCTCCCTCTCCCTATCTCTCTGTTACTCTGCATCGCTCCATCTCTCTCTCTCTCTTCCTCTCTCTCTCCCTATCCCTCTCATCCACCATGTTGTTTATCATTAAGGGGTCTAATCACGGAGAATTCAAACACTTTTTCTGTTTCTGTCTTGGCAGAATTAGCAACATTAGTGGATATTTCAAGACTGGATTCACACAATACAGACAGAACGCTGGTGAGCTCAGTACACGTGGTACCTGAATGTTACAATAAGATAGAATCTGTATTCAGACAACTGTCACCCCACAGGGTCCAAACTTCACCGTGTTAATTTGATTTGATTTGATTGATTTGAATTGGGATGCAGTGAGAAGTATTGTTTCTTGTGCGCTATCCAGACAAAACATTCCGTACATAGAGTGCACAGGGAGAAGGAGAGGAAAGGGTGCAGAATATAGTGTTGCGGTTACTGATAGGGTGTAGAAAAAGATCAGCTCACACACACACACTCTCTCTTACACACTCTTCGACACACACATAATCTCACGCGCACACACGCTCTCTCTCTCTCACACACACACTCTCTCACACTCTCAGACACACACATACTATCTCTCACACACACACACACACTCTCACACACACACGCTCTCTCTCTCTCGCACACACACTCTCTCACACTCTCAGACACACACATACTATCTCACACACACACTCTCTCTCACACACACACACGCTCTCTCTCTCACACACACACGCTCTCTCTCTCTCACACACACACTCTCTCACACTCTCAGACACACACATACTATCTCACACACACACACACACACTCTCACACACACACGCTCTCTCTCTCTCGCACACACACTCTCTCACACTCTCAGACACACACATACTATCTCTCACACACACACACACACTCTCACACACACACGCTCTCTCTCTCTCGCACACACACTCTCTCACACTCTCAGACACACACATACTATCTCACACACACACTCTCTCTCACACACACACACGCTCTCTCTCTCACACACACACGCTCTCTCTCTCTCACACACACACTCTCTCACACTCTCAGACACACACATACTATCTCACACACACACACACTCTCACAGACACACGCTCTCTCTCTCTCGCACACACACTCTCTCACACTCTCAGACACACACATACTATCTCTCACACACACACACACACTCTCACACACACACGCTCTCTCTCTCTCGCACACACACTCTCTCACACTCTCAGACACACACATACTATCTCACACACACACTCTCTCTCACACACACACACGCTCTCTCTCTCACACACACACGCTCTCTCTCTCTCACACACACACTCTCTCACACTCTCAGACACACACATACTATCTCACACACACACACACACACTCTCACACACACACGCTCTCTCTCTCTCGCACACACACTCTCTCACACTCTCAGACACACATACACTCTCTCTCACACACACACTCACTCTCTCAGATGCACTCTGTCTCCATCACACATTGTCTCTCTTTCTCACACTCTCCCTCTCACACACACACACAAACTCATATTCTCTCTCTCACACACACACATTCTCTCTCACACACACAATGTGGAGGGAGATTTACGCTGTATCTCACCCGATGCTGTACCTGTCCTGGGTGTGTTTGATGTGGAGGCAGCTTTTCCCTGCATCTATCCCCATGCTGTATCTGTCATTGGAATATTTGATTGTCATGATGTGGAGATTTGATAGTTATTTGATAGTGACAGTGTAGAGGGAGCTTTATCTGTATCTAACCCCGTGCTGTACCTGTCCTGGAAGTGTTTCATGGGGACAGTGACGAGGGAGCTTTACTCTGTATCTAACCCCGTGCTGTACCTGTCCTGGGTGTGTTTGATGGGAACAGTGCAGAGGGAGCTTTACTCTGTATCTAACCCCGTGCTGTACCTGTCCTGGGTGTGTTTGATGGGAACAGTGCAGAGGGAGCTTTACTCTGTATCTAACCCCGTGCTGTACCTGTCCTGGGAGTGTTGGATGGGGACAGTGTAGAGAGAGCTTTACTCTGTATCGAACTCTGTGCTGTACCTGTACCTTTCCTGGGAGTGTTTGATGGGAACAGTGTCGAGGGAGCTTTACTTTGCATCTAATCCCGTGATTCAGTTACTGATAGACTGTAGAGGAAGATCAGGTCACACACACGCTCTCCTTACACACTCTCAGACACACACACACTCAAACACACACACATGCTCTCTCTGTCTCTCACACACACATACACTATCTCTTACGCACTCTCTCACTCACACACATGCTCTTTCTCTCTGTCACACACACTCTTTCTCTCTCTCTCACACACTTTCTCTCTCACACACATTCTCTCACACGCACTTTCACCCATGCATTCTCTCTCACTGACACACTCTCACACACATGCACTCAGTCTCTCACACACACAGATACACTCACTCTCTCACACACATACACTCTCTCACACATACACTCTCTCTCAACCATATACTCTCTCTCTCGCACACACACACTCTCACACACACAATCACTCTCACACACACAATCACTCTCACACACACACTCTCTCTCTCGCACACACACTCTCTCACACTCTCTCTCTCTCACACACACACTCTCTTTCTCACACACACACTCTTTCTCACACACACTCTCTCACACGCACACACTCTCTCTCGCACACACTCTCTCACACACACACACACACTTTCTCACACACTCTCTCTCTCTCGCACACACACTCTCTCTCACACACACAAACTCTCTCTCTCTCTCACACACACACACACACACACACACACACACACACACACACACACACACACACACACACACAATGATGGGCAAAATGTAGAGGAAGATTTGAGCTGTATCTAACCCCGTGCTGTACCTGTCCTGGGTGTGTTTGATGTGCACAATGTGGAGGCAGCTTTTCCTTTAATCTCGCTCCATGCTGTATCTGTCATTGGATTATTTGATGGGGACAGTGTATAGGGAGCTTCAGTCTGTATCTCACCCCATGCTGTACCTGTCCTGGGAGTGTTTGATGGGGACAGTGTCGAGGGAGCTTCAGTCTGTATCTAAACCCGTGCTGTACATGTCCTGGGAGTGTTTGATGTTGATAGTGTAGAGGGAGCTTCACTCTGCATCTAACCCTGTGCTGTACATGTCCTGGGAGTGTTTGATGAGGACAGTGAAGTGGGAGCTTTACTCTATATCTAACCACTTGCTGTATCTGTCGTGGGAGTGTTTGATGAGGACAGTGAAGTGGGAGCTTTACTCTATATCTAACCACTTGCTGTACCTGTGCTGGGAGTGTTTGATGGGGACAGTGTAGACGGAGATTTATTCTGTATCTCACCCCGTGCTGTATCTGTTAGAACATAAGAACATAAGAAATAGGAGCAGGAGTAGGCCATCTAGCCCCTCGAGCCTGCCCCGCCATTCAATAAGATCATGGCTGATCTGACGTGGATCAGTACCACTTACCCGCCTGATCCCCATAACCCTTAATTCCCTTACCGATCAGGAATCCATCCATCCGCGCTTTAAACATATTCAGCGAGGTAGCCTCCACCACCTCAGTGGGCAGAGAATTCCAGAGATTCACCACCCTCTGGGAGAAGAAGTTCCTCCTCAACTCTGTCTTAAACCGACCCCCCTTTATTTTGAGGCTGTGTCCTCTAGTTTTAACTTCCTTACTAAGTGGACAGAATCTCTCCGCCTCCACCCTATCCAGCCCCCGCATTATCTTATAATATCTGTTCCGGGAGTGTTGATGGGGACAGTGTAGAGGGAGATTTACACTGTATCTAACCACTTGCTGTACCTGTCCTGGGAGTGTTTCATGGGGACAGTGAAGAGGGAGCTTTACTCTGTATCTAACCCCGTGCTGTACCTGTCCTTGGTTTGTCTGATGGGGATATTGTAGAGGGAGCTTTACTCCATATCTAACCCCCTGCTGTATCTGTTCCTGGAGTGTTTGATGGGGATAGTGCAGAGGGAGCTTTACTCTGTATCTAACCCCGTGCTGTACCTGTCCTGGGAGTTTTTGATGGGGACAGTGTCGAGGGAGCTTTACTCTATATCTAACCCCGTGCTGTACCTGTCCTTGGTTTGTCTGATGGGGATATTGTAGAGGGAGCTTTACTCCATATCTAACCCCCTGCTGTATCTGTTCTTGGAGTGTTTGATGGGGATAGTGCAGAGGGAGCTTTACTCTGTATCTAACCCATGCTGTCCCTGTCCTGGGAGTGTTTGATGGGAACAGTGTAGAGAGAGCTTTACTCTGTATCTAAACCCGTGCTGTCCCTGTCCTGGGAGTGTTTGATGGGGACAGTGTCGAGCGAGCTTCACTCTGTATCTAATCCCGTGCTGTCCCTGTCCTGGGAGTGTTTGATGAGGACAGTGTAGAGGGAGCTTTACTCTGTATCTAACCCTGTGCTGTACCTGTCCTGGGAGTGTTTGATGGGGACAGTGTAGAGGGAGCTTTACTCTGTATCTAACCCCGTGTTGTACCTGTCCTGGGAGTGTTTGATGGGGACAGTGTAGAGGGAGCTTTACTCTGTATCTAACCCCGTGCTGTACCTGTCCTGGGAGTGTTTGATGGGGGACAGTGTAGAGGGAGCTTTACTCTGTATCTAACCCCGTGCTGTACCTGTCCTGGGAGTGTTTGATGGGGACAGTGTAGAGGGAGCTTTACTCTGTATCTAACCCTGTGCTGTACCTGTCCTGGGAGTGTTTGATGGGGGACAGTGTAGAGGGAGCTTTACTCTGTATCTAACCCCGTGCTGTACCTGTCCTGGGAGTGTTTGATGGGGGACAGTGTAGAGGGAGCTTTATTCTGTATCTAACCCTGTGCTGTACCTGTCCTGGGAGTGTTTGATGGGAACAGTGTAGAGAGAGCTTTACTCTGTATCTAAACCCGTGCTGTCCCTGTCCTGGGAGTGTTTGATGGGGACAGTGTCGAGCGAGCTTCACTCTGTATCTAATCCCGTGCTGTCCCTGTCCTGGGAGTGTTTGATGAGGACAGTGTAGAGGGAGCTTTACTCTGTATCTAACCCTGTGCTGTACCTGTCCTGGGAGTGTTTGATGGGGACAGTGTAGAGGGAGCTTTACTCTGTATCTAACCCCGTGTTGTACCTGTCCTGGGAGTGTTTGATGGGGACAGTGTAGAGGGAGCTTTACTCTGTATCTAACCCCGTGCTGTACCTGTCCTGGGAGTGTTTGATGGGGGACAGTGTAGAGGGAGCTTTACTCTGTATCTAACCCCGTGCTGTACCTGTCCTGGGAGTGTTTGATGGGGACAGTGTAGAGGGAGCTTTACTCTGTATCTAACCCTGTGCTGTACCTGTCCTGGGAGTGTTTGATGGGGGACAGTGTAGAGGGAGCTTTACTCTGTATCTAACCCCGTGCTGTACCTGTCCTGGGAGTGTTTGATGGGGGACAGTGTAGAGGGAGCTTTATTCTGTATCTAACCCTGTGCTGTACCTGTCCTGGGAGTGTTTGATGGGGACAGTCTCGAGGGAGCTTTACTCTGTATCTAAACCCGTGCTGTACCTGTCCTGGGCGAGTTTGTTGGGGACAGTGCAGAGGGAGCTTTACTCTGTATCTAACCCCGTGCTGTATCTGTCCTTGGTTTGTTTGATGGGGACAGTGTAGAGGGAGCTTTACTCTATATCTAACCCCGTGCTGTATCTGTTCTGGGACGGTTTGATGGGGACAGTGTACAGTGAGCTTTAATCTGTATCTAACCCCGTGCTGTAACTGTCCTGGGAGTGTTTGATGGGGACAGTGTCGAGGGAGCTTTACTCTGTATCTAACCCCGTGCTGTATCTGTCCTTGGCTTGTCTGATGGGGATATTGTAGAGGGAGCTTTCCTCCATATCAACCCCCCTGCTGTATCTGGTCTTGGAGTGTTTGATGGGGATAGTGCAGAGGGAGCTTTACTCTGTATCTAACCCATGCTGTCCCTGTCCTGGGAGTGTTTGATGGGGACAGTATCGAGGGAGCTTTACTCTGTACCTAAACCCGTGCTGTATCTGTCCTTGCTTTCTTTGATGGGGACAGTGTAGAGGGAGCTTTACTCTATATCTAACCCCGTGCTGTACCTGTCCTGGGACTGTATGATGGGGACAGTGTACAGTGAGCTTTAATCTGTATCTAACCGTGTGCTGTACCTGTCCTGGGAGTGTTTGATGGGGACAGTGGAGAGGGAGCTTTACTCTGTATCTAACCCCGTGCTGTATCTGTCCTTGGTGTGTTGGATGGGGACAGTGTAGAGGGATCTTTACTCTGTATCGAACTCTGTGCTGTGTCTTTCCTGGGTGTGTTTGATGGGAACAGTGTCGAGAGAGCTTTACTCTGTATCTAACCCCGTGCTGTACCTGTCCTGGGAGTGTTTGATGGGAACAGTGACGAGGGAGCTTTACTTTGCATCTAATTCCGTGTTTCAGTCACTGATAGACTGTAGAGGAAGATCAGGTCACACACACGCTCTCCTTACACACTCTCAGACACACACACACACACACACACACACACATGCTCTCTCTGTCTCTCACACACACGTACACTATCTCTTACGCTCTCTCTCACTCACACACATGCTCTTTCTCTCTCTCTCACACATTCTCTCTCTCACACACATTCTCTCACACACACTTTCACGCTCACATACTCTCACCGATGCATTCTCTCTCACTGACACACTCTCACACACATGCACTCAGTCTGTATGTTCTTGTTCTTGTTCTTTAATTTAGCGCACTAACCTCCTATGTGGCACCGCTCCATCCATTTGTGTACAGTGTAGATTTACCAGAATGACTCCAGGACAGCAAGGGTTAAATCACAAGGTGGTAAAATAACACAAACGAGGATTGTATTCCCCGGTTTTTCGAAGGATCAGCGGCTGATTATTTGAAAGTTTTCAGGAGAATAATGGAAACTGGTTGAACCACAGAATCCCAGTGCAGAAGGAGGCCATTCAGCCCATCGAGTCTGCACCGAATCTCTGATAGAGTATCTGAGCCAAACCCTTTCCCCCACCCATTCCCCACAGCCCCACACATTTACCATGGCCAATCCACCTCATCTAAACATCTTTGGATACTAAGGGACAATTTAGCATGGCCAGTCCACCCAATCTGTACATCTTTGGACTGTGGGAGGAAACCGGAGCACCCAGAGGAAACCCATGCGGACACGGGGAGAATGTGCAAACTCTGCACAGACACTCACCCAAGGCTGGAATTGAACCCGGGCCCCTGGCACTGTGAGGCAGCAGTGCTAATCACTGTGCCACCGTGCCTATGGGCCCTCCCCAGTTCCGCCTGTCCCACCATCCTCCGATATCTGTTTTCCTTTCATTCTGGCTCCCAGAACAACCTCAATTTTAATAGTTTCACATTGTGAGTGAGACTGTGGGAGTGTTCTCTATCTGTGTGTGTGTGTGTGTGTGAGACTGTGCGTGTATCTGTGTGTGTGTCTGTGTGTGAGACTGTGCGTGTATCTGTGTGTGTGTCTGTGTGTGAGACTGTGCGTGTATCTGTGTGTGTGTGTGTGCATCACTGCGTTTGTTGTCAGTGAGTTTGTGTGTGTTTCACTATCTTCCTGTCTCTCAGTCCCCCAGTCCCAGAATCTGCTTCTCTTTACACAGATGCTGCCTGTCCTGCTCAGTATTTCTGCATTGACTATTTCACAATCTGAGGAGTTGTGAATGGTGCGATCATCAGCGAACATCTCACCTATGGAGGGAAGGTCAGTGATGGAGCAGCTGAAGATGGTTGGGGCCTCGGACATTCACCCTGAGGAACTCCTGCAGTGATGTCCTGGGACTGAGAGGATCGGCTTTGAGATAATCGGCACATTGGGGGAAAGGTTGGGAAGCAGAGGATGCTGATTTAAGGTAAATGGCGACAGCGGCAACATGAGGCAATATCTGTGGCTTTGGAGTGATCCTTGTTGTACCCCACTATTAGCTGCTTGCCCACCTGAATATCTCACTGTTACTCTCTGCATTACTATCTCATCCCTATCTCTCAGTGACTCTGCCTCTCTCCATCTCTCCGGGGAAATTATAATGGGGAGCAAAGAAATGGCAGAAGAATTGAACATATACTTTGGTTCTGTCTTCACAAAAGAGGCACAGATAACCTGGCAGAAATGTTAGGGAACCAATGGTTTAGTGAGAGTGTGGAATTGAATTGAAGGAAATCAGTATTAGTAAGAAAATGGTGCTGGGGGAATGAATGGGGTTAAAGGCTGACAAAGCCCCAGGGCCTGATAATCTACATCCCAGAGTATGAAAGGAAGCGGCGCTGGAAATATTGGATGCATTGCTGGTCATCTTCCAAAATTCTATAGA
>NW_027590684.1:200000-209417 GCF_964213995.1 Mustelus asterias
CTCCCTCGCTCTGTCTCTCCCTCGCTCTGTCTCTCCCTCGCTCTGTCTCTCCCTCGCTCTGTCTCTCCCTCGCTCTGTCTCTCCCTCGCTCTGTCTCTCCCTCGCTCTGACTCTCCCTCGCTCTGTCTCTCCCTCGCCCTGTCTCTCCCTCGCTCTGTCTCTCCCTCGCTCTGTCTCTCCCTCGCTCTGTCTCTCCCTCGCTCTGTCTCTCCCTCGCTCTGTCTCTCCCTCGCTCTGTCTCTCCCTCGCTCTGTCTCTCCCTCGCTCTGTCTCTCCCTCGCTCTGTCTCTCCCTCGCTCTGTCTCTCCCTCGCTCTGTCTCTCCCTCGCTCTGTCTCTCCCTCGCTCTGTCTCTCCCTCGCTCTGTCTCTCCCTCGCTCTGTCTCTCCCTCGCTCTGTCTCTCCCTCGCTCTGTCTCTCCCTCGCTCTGTCTCTCCCTCGCTCTGTCTCTCCCTCGCTCTGTCTCTCCCTCGCTCTGTCTCTCCCTCGCTCTGTCTCTCCCTCGCTCTGTCTCTCCCTCGCTCTGTCTCTCCCTCGCTCTGTCTCTCCCTCGCTCTGTCTCTCCCTCGCTCTGTCTCTCCCTCGCTCTGTCTCTCCCTCGCTCTGTCTCTCCCTCGCCCTGTCTCTCCCTCGCTCTGTCTCTCCCTCGCCCTGTCTCTCCCTCGCCCTGTCTCTCCCTCGCCCTGTCTCTCCCTCGCCCTGTCTCTCCCTCGCCCTGTCTCTCCCTCGCCCTGTCTCTCCCTCGCCCTGTCTCTCCCTCGCCCTGTCTCTCCCTCGCCCTGTCTCTCCCTCGCCCTGTCTCTCCCTCGCCCTGTCTCTCCCTCGCCCTGTCTCTCCCTCGCCCTGTCTCTCCCTCGCCCTGTCTCTCCCTCGCCCTGTCTCTCCCTCGCCCTGTCTCTCCCTCGCCCTGTCTCTCCCTCGCTCTGTCTCTCCCTCGCTCTGTCTCTCCCTCGCCCTGTCTCTCCCTGCTCCCTGTCTCTCCCTCGCCCTGTCTCTCCCTCGCCCTGTCTCTCCCTCGCCCTGTCTCTCCCTCGCCCTGTCTCTCCCTCGCCCTGTCTCTCCCTCGCCCTGTCTCTCCCTCGCCCTGTCTCTCCCTCGCCCTGTCTCTCCCTCGCCCTGTCTCTCCCTCGCCCTGTCTCTCCCTCGCCCTGTCTCTCCCTCGCCCTGTCTCTCCCTCGCCCTGTCTCTCCCTCGCCCTGTCTCTCCCTCGCCCTGTCTCTCCCTCGCCCTGTCTCTCCCTCGCCCTGTCTCTCCCTCGCTCCTGTCTCTCCCTCGCTCTGTCTCTCCCTCGCCCTGTCTCTCCCTCGCCCTGTCTCTCCCTCGCCCTGTCTCTCCCTCGCCCTGTCTCTCCCTCGCCCTGTCTCTCCCTCGCCCTGTCTCTCCCTCGCCCTGTCTCTCCCTCGCCCTGTCTCTCCCTCGCCCTGTCTCTCCCTCGCCCTGTCTCTCCCTCGCCCTGTCTCTCCCTCTCTCTGTCTCTCCCTCTCGCTGTCTCTCCCTCTCGCTGTCTCTCCCTCTCGCTGTCTCTCCCTCTCGCTGTCTCTCCCTCTCGCTGTCTCTCCCTCTCTCTCTGTCTCTCTCTTGGTCTGTCCCTCTCTCTGTCTCGCTCTTGGTCTGTCCCTCTCTCTCTCACTTTCTCTCTGTCCCTCTCTCTCTCTGTCCCTCTCTCTGTCTCTGTCTCCCGCCATCTGTGTCTCCCTCCCTCTGTGTCTCCCTCCCTCTGTGTCTCCCTCCCTCTGTGTCTCCCTCCCTCTGTGTCTCCCTCCCTCTGTGTCTCCCTCCCTCTGTGTCTCCCTCCCTCTGTGTCTCCCTCCCTCTGTGTCTCCCTCCCTCTGTGTCTCCCTCCCTCTGTGTCTCCCTCCCTCTGTGTCTCCCTCCCCCTGTGTCTCCCTCCCCCTGTGTCTCCCTCCCCCTGTGTCTCCCTCCCCCTGTGTCTCCCTCCCCCTGTGTCTCCCTCCCCCTGTGTCTCCCTCCCCCTGTGTCTCCCTCCCCCTGTGTCTCCCTCCCTCTGTGTCTCCCTCCCTCTGTGTCTCCCTCCCTCTGTGTCTCCCTCCCTCTGTGTCTCCCTCCCTCTGTGTCTCCCTCCCTCTGTGTCTCCCTCCCTCTGTGTCTCCCTCCCTCTGTGTCTCCCTCCCTCTGTGTCTCCCTCCCTCTGTGTCTCCCTCCCTCTGTGTCTCCCTCCCTCTGTGTCTCCCTCCCTCTGTGTCTCCCTCCCTCTGTGTCTCCCTCCCTCCCTCTCTGTCTCCCTCCCTCCCTCTCTGTCTCCCTCCCTCCCTCTCTGTCTCCCTCCCTCCCTCTCTGTCTCCCTCCCTCCCTCTCTGTCTCCCTCCCTCCCTCTCTGTCTCCCTCCCTCCCTCTCTGTCTCCCTCCCTCCCTCTCTGTCTCCCTCCCTCCCTCTCTGTCTCCCTCCCCTCTCTGTCTCCCTCCCTCTCTGTCTCCCTCCCTCTCTGTCTCCCTCCCTCTCTGTCTCCCTCCCTCTCTGTCTCCCTCCCTCTCTGTCTCCCTCCCTCTCTGTCTCTTTCTGTCTCTCTCTCTGTGTCTCTGTTTCTCTCTCTCTTTCTGGCCCCCTCTCGCTCTGTCTCTCTCTCACTCTCTCTTTGCGTCTCTGTCTCGGTCTCTCTCTGTCTCTCTCTGTCTGTCATTCTCTGTCTCTCTCTTGGTCTGTCCCTCTCTCTCGCTGTCCCTCTCTCACTCTGTCTCTCTCTCCCTCTCTCTGTCTCTCTCTCCCTCTCTCTGTCTCTGTCTCTCTCTCTCCCTCTGTCTCTCTCTCTGTGTCCCTCTCGCTCTGTCTCTCCCTCGCTCTGTCTCTCCCTCGCTCTGTCTCTCCCTCGCTCTGTCTCTCCCTCGCTCTGTCTCTCCCTCGCTCTGTCTCTCCCTCGCTCTGTCTCTCCCTCGCTCTGTCTCTCCCTCGCTCTGTCTCTCCCTCGCTCTGTCTCTCCCTCGCTCTGTCTCTCCCTCGCTCTGTCTCTCCCTCGCTCTGTCTCTCCCTCGCTCTGTCTCTCCCTCGCTCTGTCTCTCCCTCGCTCTGTCTCTCCCTCGCTCTGTCTCTCCCTCGCTCTGTCTCTCCCTCGCTCTGTCTCTCCCTCGCTCTGTCTCTCCCTCGCTCTGTCTCTCCCTCGCTCTGTCTCTCCCTCGCTCTGTCTCTCCCTCTCTCTGTCTCTCCCTCGCTCTGTCTCTCCCTCGCTCTGTCTCTCCCTCGCTCTGTCTCTCCCTCGCTCTGTCTCTCCCTCGCTCTGTCTCTCCCTCGCTCTGTCTCTCCCTCGCCTCTGTCTCTCCCTCGCTCTGTCTCTCCCTCGCCCTGTCTCTCCCTCGCCCTGTCTCTCCCTCGCCCTGTCTCTCCCTCGCCCTGTCTCTCCCTCGCCCTGTCTCTCCCTCGCCCTGTCTCTCCCTCGCCCTGTCTCTCCCTCGCCCTGTCTCTCCCTCGCCCTGTCTCTCCCTCGCCCTGTCTCTCCCTCGCCCTGTCTCTCCCTCGCCCTGTCTCTCCCTCGCCCTGTCTCTCCCTCGCCCTGTCTCTCCCTCGCCCTGTCTCTCCCTCGCCCTGTCTCTCCCTCGCCCTGTCTCTCCCTCGCCCTGTCTCTCCCTCGCCCTGTCTCTCCCTCGCCCTGTCTCTCCCTCGCCCTGTCTCTCCCTCGCCCTGTCTCTCCCTCGCCCTGTCTCTCCCTCGCCCTGTCTCTCCCTCGCCCTGTCTCTCCCTCGCCCTGTCTCTCCCTCTCTCTGTCTCTCCCTCTCTCTGTCTCTCCCTCTCGCTGTCTCTCCCTCTCGCTGTCTCTCCCTCTCGCTGTCTCTCCCTCTCTCTCTCTGTCCCTCTCTCCGGCTTTCGCTCTCTCTCTGTCTCTCTCTTGGTCTGTCCCTCTCTCTGTCTCGCTCTTGGTCTGTCCCTCTCTCTCTCACTTTCTCTCTGTCCCTCTCTCTCTCTGTCCCTCTCTCTGTCTCTGTCTCCCGCCATCTGTGTCTCCCTCCCTCTGTGTCTCCCTCCCTCTGTGTCTCCCTCCCTCTGTGTCTCCCTCCCTCTGTGTCTCCCTCCCTCTGTGTCTCCCTCCCTCTGTGTCTCCCTCCCTCTGTGTCTCCCTCCCTCTGTGTCTCCCTCCCTCTGTGTCTCCCTCCCCCTGTGTCTCCCTCCCCCTGTGTCTCCTCCCCCTGTGTCTCCCTCCCCCTGTGTCTCCCTCCCCCTGTGTCTCCCTCCCCCTGTGTCTCCCTCCCTCTGTGTCTCCCTCCCTCTGTGTCTCCCTCCCTGTGTGTCTCCCTCCCTGTGTGTCTCCCTCCCTCTGTGTCTCCCTCCCTCTGTGTCTCCCTCCCTCTGTGTCTCCCTCCCTCTGTGTCTCCCTCCCTCTGTGTCTCCCTCCCTCTGTGTCTCCCTCCCTCTGTGTCTCCCTCCCTCTGTGTCTCCCTCCCTCTCTGTCTCCCTCCCTCTCTGTCTCCCTCCCTCTCTGTCTCCCTCCCTCTCTGTCTCCCTCCCTCTCTGTCTCCCTCCCTCTCTGTCTCCCTCCCTCTCTGTCTCCCTCCCTCTCTGTCTCCCTCCCTCTCTGTCTCTTTCTGTCTCTCTCTCTGTGTCTCTGTTTCTCTCTCTCTTTCTGGCCCCCTCTCGCTCTGTCTCTCTCTCACTCTCTCTTTGCGTCTCTGTCTCTCTCTGTCTCGGTCTCTCTCTGTCTCTCTCTGTCTGTCATTCTCTGTCTCTCTCTTGGTCTGTCCCTCTCTCTCGCTGTCCCTCTCTCACTCTGTCTCTCTCTCCCTCTCTCTGTCTCTCTCTCCCTCTCTCTGTCTCTGTCTCTCTCTCTCCCTCTGTCTCTCTCTCTGTGTCCCTCTCGCTCTGTCTCTCCCTCGCTCTGTCTCTCCCTCGCTCTGTCTCTCCCTCGCTCTGTCTCTCCCTCGCTCTGTCTCTCCCTCGCTCTGTCTCTCCCTCGCTCTGTCTCTCCCTCGCTCTGTCTCTCCCTCGCTCTGTCTCTCCCTCGCTCTGTCTCTCCCTCGCTCTGTCTCTCCCTCGCTCTGACTCTCCCTCGCTCTGTCTCTCCCTCGCCCTGTCTCTCCCTCGCTCTGTCTCTCCCTCGCTCTGTCTCTCCTCGCTCTGTCTCTCCCTCGCCCTGTCTCTCCCTCGCTCTGTCTCTCCCTCGCTCTGTCTCTCCCTCGCTCTGTCTCTCCCTCGCTCTGTCTCTCCCTCGCTCTGTCTCTCCCTCGCTCTGTCTCTCCCTCGCTCTGTCTCTCCCTCGCTCTATCTCTCCCTCGCTCTGTCTCTCCCTCGCTCTGTCTCTCCCTCGCTCTGTCTCTCCCTCGCTCTGTCTCTCCCTCGCTCTGTCTCTCCCTCGCTCTGTCTCTCCCTCGCTCTGTCTCTCCCTCGCTCTGTCTCTCCCTCGCTCTGTCTCTCCCTCGCTCTGTCTCTCCCTCGCTCTGTCTCTCCCTCGCCCTGTCTCTCCCTCGCCCTGTCTCTCCCTCGCCCTGTCTCTCCCTCGCCCTGTCTCTCCCTCGCCCTGTCTCTCCCTCGCCCTGTCTCTCCCCTCGCCCTGTCTCTCCCTCGCCCTGTCTCTCCCTCGCCCTGTCTCTCCCTCGCTCTGTCTCTCCCTCGCTCTGTCTCTCCCTCGCCCTGTCTCTCCCTCGCTCTGTCTCTCCCTCGCCCTGTCTCTCCCTCGCCCTGTCTCTCCCTCGCCCTGTCTCTCCCTCGCCCTGTCTCTCCCTCGCCCTGTCTCTCCCTCGCCCTGTCTCTCCCTCGCCCTGTCTCTCCCTCGCCCTGTCTCTCCCTCGCCCTGTCTCTCCCTCGCCCTGTCTCTCCCTCGCCCTGTCTCTCCCTCGCCCTGTCTCTCCCTCGCCCTGTCTCTCCCTCGCCCTGTCTCTCCCTCGCCCTGTCTCTCCCTCGCCCTGTCTCTCCCTCGCCCTGTCTCTCCCTCGCCCTGTCTCTCCCTCGCCCTGTCTCTCCCTCGCCCTGTCTCTCCCTCGCCCTGTCTCTCCCTCCCCCTGTCTCTCCCTCGCCCTGTCTCTCCCTCGCTCTGTCTCTCCCTCGCCCTGTCTCTCCCTCGCCCTGTCTCTCCCTCGCCCTGTCTCTCCCTCGCCCTGTCTCTCCCTCGCCCTGTCTCTCCCTCGCCCTGTCTCTCCCTCGCCCTGTCTCTCCCTCGCCCTGTCTCTCCCTCTCTCTGTCTCTCCCTCTCGCTGTCTCTCCCTCTCGCTGTCTCTCCCTCTCGCTGTCTCTCCCTCTCGCTGTCTCTCCCTCTCGCTGTCTCTCCCTCTCTCTCTGTCTCTCTCTTGGTCTGTCCCTCTCTCTGTCTCGCTCTTGGTCTGTCCCTCTCTCTCTCACTTTCTCTCTGTCCCTCTCTCTCTCTGTCCCTCTCTCTGTCTCTGTCTCCCGCCATCTGTGTCTCCCTCCCTCTGTGTCTCCCTCCCTCTGTGTCTCCCTCCCTCTGTGTCTCCCTCCCTCTGTGTCTCCCTCCCTCTGTGTCTCCCTCCCTCTGTGTCTCCCTCCCTCTGTGTCTCCCTCCCTCTGTGTCTCCCTCCCTCTGTGTCTCCCTCCCTCTGTGTCTCCCTCCCTCTGTGTCTCCCTCCCCCTGTGTCTCCCTCCCCCTGTGTCTCCCTCCCCCTGTGCTCCCTCCCCCTGTGTCTCCCTCCCCCTGTGTCTCCCTCCCCCTGTGTCTCCCTCCCCCTGTGTCTCCCTCCCCCTGTGTCTCCCTCCCTCTGTGTCTCCCTCCCTCTGTGTCTCCCTCCCTCTGTGTCTCCCTCCCTCTGTGTCTCCCTCCCTCTGTGTCTCCCTCCCTCTGTGTCTCCCTCCCTCTGTGTCTCCCTCCCTCTGTGTCTCCCTCCCTCTGTGTCTCCCTCCCTCTGTGTCTCCCTCCCTCTGTGTCTCCCTCCCTCTGTGTCTCCCTCCCTCTGTGTCTCCCTCCCTCTGTGTCTCCCTCCCTCCCTCTCTGTCTCCCTCCCTCCCTCTCTGTCTCCCTCCCTCCCTCTCTGTCTCCCTCCCTCCCTCTCTGTCTCCCTCCCTCCCTCTCTGTCTCCCTCCCTCCCTCTCTGTCTCCCTCCCTCCCTCTCTGTCTCCCTCCCTCCCTCTCTGTCTCCCTCCCTCCCTCTCTGTCTCCCTCCCTCTCTGTCTCCCTCCCTCTCTGTCTCCCTCCCTCTCTGTCTCCCTCCCTCTCTGTCTCCCTCCCTCTCTGTCTCCCTCCCTCTCTGTCTCCCTCCCTCTCTGTCTCTTTCTGTCTCTCTCTCTGTGTCTCTGTTTCTCTCTCTCTTTCTGGCCCCCTCTCGCTCTGTCTCTCTCTCACTCTCTCTTTGCGTCTCTGTCTCGGTCTCTCTCTGTCTCTCTCTGTCTGTCATTCTCTGTCTCTCTCTTGGTCTGTCCCTCTCTCTCGCTGTCCCTCTCTCACTCTGTCTCTCTCTCCCTCCTCTCTGTCTCTCTCTCCCTCTCTCTGTCTCTGTCTCTCTCTCTCCCTCTGTCTCTCTCTCTGTGTCCCTCTCGCTCTGTCTCTCCCTCGCTCTGTCTCTCCCTCGCTCTGTCTCTCCTCGCTCTGTCTCTCCCTCGCTCTGTCTCTCCCTCGCTCTGTCTCTCCCTCGCTCTGTCTCTCCTCGCTCTGTCTCTCCCTCGCTCTGTCTCTCCCTCGCTCTGTCTCTCCCTCGCTCTGTCTCTCCCTCGCTCTGTCTCTCCCTCGCTCTGTCTCTCCCTCGCTCTGTCTCTCCCTCGCTCTGTCTCTCCCTCGCTCTGTCTCTCCCTCGCTCTGTCTCTCCCTCGCTCTGTCTCTCCCTCGCTCTGTCTCTCCCTCGCTCTGTCTCTCCCTCGCTCTGTCTCTCCCTCGCTCTGTCTCTCCCTCGCTCTGTCTCTCCCTCTCTCTGTCTCTCCCTCGCTCTGTCTCTCCCTCGCTCTGTCTCTCCCTCGCTCTGTCTCTCCCTCGCTCTGTCTCTCCCTCGCTCTGTCTCTCCCTCGCTCTGTCTCTCCCTCGCTCTGTCTCTCCCTCGCTCTGTCTCTCCCTCGCTCTGTCTCTCCCTCGCTCTGTCTCTCCCTCGCTCTGTCTCTCCCTCTCTCTGTCTCTCCCTCGCCCTGTCTCTCCCTCGCCCTGTCTCTCCCTCGCCCTGTCTCTCCCTCGCCCTGTCTCTCCCTCGCCCTGTCTCTCCCTCGCCCTGTCTCTCCCTCGCCCTGTCTCTCCCTCGCCCTGTCTCTCCCTCGCCCTGTCTCTCCCTCGCCCTGTCTCTCCTCGCCCTGTCTCTCCCTCGCCCTGTCTCTCCCTCGCCCTGTCTCTCCCTCGCCCTGTCTCTCCCTCGCCCTGTCTCTCCCTCTCTCTGTCTCTCCCTCTCTCTGTCTCTCCCTCTCGCTGTCTCTCCCTCTCGCTGTCTCTCCCTCTCGCTGTCTCTCCCTCTCTCTCTCTGTCCCTCTCTCCGGCTTTCGCTCTCTCTCTGTCTCTCTCTTGGTCTGTCCTCTCTCTGTCTCGCTCTTGGTCTGTCCCTCTCTCTCTCACTTTCTCTCTGTCCCTCTCTCTCTCTGTCCCTCTCTCTGTCTCTGTCTCCCGCCATCTGTGTCTCCCTCCCTCTGTGTCTCCCTCCCTCTGTGTCTCCCTCCCTCTGTGTCTCCCTCCCTCTGTGTCTCCCTCCCTCTGTGTCTCCCTCCCTCTGTGTCTCCCTCCCTCTGTGTCTCCCTCCCTCTGTGTCTCCCTCCCTCTGTGTCTCCCTCCCTCTGTGTCTCCCTCCCTCTGTGTCTCCCTCCCTCTGTGTCTCCCTCCCCCTGTGTCTCCCTCCCCCTGTGTCTCCCTCCCCCTGTGTCTCCCTCCCCCTGTGTCTCCCTCCCCCTGTGTCTCCCTCCCCCTGTGTCTCCCTCCCTCTGTGTCTCCCTCCCTCTGTGTCTCCCTCCCTCTGTGTCTCCCTCCCTCTGTGTCTCCCTCCCTCTGTGTCTCCCTCCCTCTGTGTCTCCCTCCCTCTGTGTCTCCCTCCCTCTGTGTCTCCCTCCCTCCCTCTGTGTCTCCCTCCCTCTCTGTGTCTCCCTCCTCCCTCTCTGTCTCCCTCCCTCCCTCTCTGTCTCCCTCCCTCCCTCTCTGTCTCCCTCCCTCCCTCTCTGTCTCCCTCCCTCTCTGTCTCCCTCCCTCTCTGTCTCCCTCCCTCTCTGTCTCCCTCCCTCTCTGTCTCCCTCCCTCTCTGTCTCCCTCCCTCTCTGTCTCCCTGTCTCCCCTCCCTCTCTGTCTCCCTCCCTCTCTGTCTCCCTCCTCTCTGTCTCTTTCTGTCTCTCTCTCTGTGTCTCTGTTTCTCTCTCTCTTTCTGGCCCCCTCTCGCTCTGTCTCTCTCTCACTCTCTCTTTGCGTCTCTGTCTCTCTCTGTCTCGGTCTCTCTCTGTCTCTCTCTGTCTGTCATTCTCTGTCTCTCTCTTGGTCTGTCCCTCTCTCCCTCTGTCCATCTCTCTCGCTGTCCCTCTCTCTGTCTCTCTCTCTCCTCTGTCTCTCTCTCTGTGTCCCTCTCGCTCTGTCTCTCC